>NC_142395.1:15133882-15381382 GCF_059441095.1 Idiotropiscis lumnitzeri | reverse complement strand
CTCAATTGCGATATTTTTCAAGTCTGACTCGGGCCACTTTTATATGTGGTCCTACATTGACTTTGTATGGAATTTTTTTAAATGTAACCACAGCCGAACGGCCACGTCGCATCCGTCATTGACGTTATCCGGAGCCCAAAATGCGTGGGTGAGAGAGGGCTGGCAACTGGGAGATGGAATCTGCAAAGTTGTTTGCGTAACAGTATTAAGCCTATATTTTACTTTAAGTGAATACCACTTGAAACATGAAGCATAAAGTGGACATTTAATTTCTGATGATAATAACTTAGCCACTATTTTTTACTCACGGCAATGATGTGCCCCAAGTAATGAGATCGAAACGCCTCACCTCATCATTAATACGCCCAAATACATTACTTCTACCTCCTATCAAATCGCTCCACTGACGAAATGCTCTGACACACTGGACCACATTTACTTTTGAGAGCACTACATTGTGAGTGACGTCGTCTCGCAATATTTTGACACAGCTGGCAGACCAAAGTCGCATTTAGAAATTAATTTTAAAAGCTAACACAAAAACCTTTTTAACATGATGGCCCCACTTCGCAGCAGTGCTAGTAAGTACAGTGTCTTGCCTTTTATTTTAATTAACTTTATTGAATTAATATGAAGTATAAAATGTGTATTTGGATATTCATTTAGAGATTTAGAAAGTATTAAAGGGTTAATTACGATTTACACAGAAATTCAGGTTACATCGCCACCATAAGAACGGAACTCGTTCATAAATTGAGGACATCCTGTCATTTGGAATGTTACTTATACCGCAGCCTGTAAATTTAAGTGACATGCGCGTGTACATACCGCGGCGGCTGCATGGCCCATCGTCCCATGGGGCATCGCGCTAGCCCCCGTGGTGGCCCCAACGCTGTTCGGGGGACGCACGTGGACGGCCGGCCCGCTCGCCACGGGCATCGCTGGTTTGATGCCCGGCTGCGGTGGCTGGGTCAGGGACTGCTGACTGTTTAGCAAAGACAGCCGCAGGGCCGGGAGACTCTTCTGTAGACCGGAGGAGAAGAGCAAAATAGATTACACAAAACAAAAACAAAGCAAAAAATATCAAACTGGGAGACACAAACATATTTCACACACACACACAATAAAGAATCTATCAATTTTAATGTTGAGTTTTTTTCCTACACTTTGGATTTGAGTTGTAGTCATGCTATTGTTTTTTTTTTTTTTGTCCTTTCTAAATTGAGGTTTTTTTTGTTGAGTGTAGTGTTGACTCAAATTATGTCATTTTCTTATTGTTGTGTTTTTGTTTCATATTGTTCTGTTACATAGTAGAGTTGTGTGACGTTACGCTGTGCTGTTATTGTGACATGTTGTATTGTGATATGTTGTGCACTTTTAATGCTGCATCATCAATAGGTAGACGCGGTGAAACGCTTTGAGTACCAAAGGTAGAAAAGCGCTAAACAATTTTCCATTTTGACACGTTGCTTTATCTTGTCTCAATTTTTTGTGTTCCGTTACAAGTTACATTATGTCACGTTTTGCAATTTTTTTCCCAAGTGCTGTTATGTTCATCTGCATTTGTTATTAGTTGTGTTACGTTATTTTTTTGGCGCACGTACGCACACAAACACACAGACTAACACGAGTATTTATTTTCAGGCAAAATTTGGGATGCCAGCAACTTAACATTGCATGACAACATGTGTTTGTAGCCGGATCGGGCGCTCGGCTGCCTTGATGTGACGCTCATCATGCATGGCTGGAGAAACCTGCTGGCGACTGGCAGGCACGGCTGCCGGGCCCACTGTCACACAAAGTCAGAAATCAGGCCAGAGGGCTGTGCGTGTGTGTGTGTCGTGTGGGTGGGTGTGTGTGTGTGGGTGTCTGCGCGTGTGTCAGGTTTAGCCATTAGTAGCCTTAGCGTAAAGGGAATGCTACTTCAGGGGGTCCAAGTTAAGCAACGGAGGAACCAGGTTGGCAGGTAATTAAAGTTCTCTAAATGAGTTCATTTGTTCTCTAGCTGAGGTCCGGGAACTCCCCATACCTACGAATAGGGACACACACGGCAATAAAACAACTTTGATGATTGCATTATGCTTCCACCATCATGCTTCTCTGTAGGTTTGATATTTTTTTGTTTTGTTTTTTTTTTATGTGATGAACAGCTTTGAGTCTGCGTTCCCTTTTGGAATTATGGCTGAAAGGTTTAACCTTTGTTTCATCAGAGGAACATCATGCATACACTAAAGCATGGTGGTGGCAGTGTTATGCTTGGATTTGTTTTTCTTCAGCTTGTGAAAGGAGCCTTTGTCAGGGTGGAGTTATTAACAGTTCCATATACCAATCAGTTTTAGTATAATAATTTCAGGCTTCTGCTACATTGCAAAAAAAATTAAGGGGCAATCAAATTTTTCTTGGAAATATGACACACCACAGAAGACTATTGTTAAGACACTCAATACAAAATATCGGAAAGTGTATGAATAAAGCACCAAAATCATGAATGATCAAGCACGCTTTCCATCTTTAGGACTGTGTGGGTGTGCCTGCTGAATGCTGAAGGGACTAGAAACAAAACCCTCACTTGTCAATCAAATACATTTATTTGTACAATATATGCTAAAGCGTCTGTAGTCAGCTGCAGGCTTCCAAAAGGTGCGCCACTGTGTTGAATAAAGAGTTAACCTTCCCCCCACTAATGAAAAAAAAATTACAGCAACTGAGAAATTAAATTGCAGATACTTTCAGCACTTATCTTGAAATATATTGAATGTATTTAGAAACAAATCAAGAAAACAACTTCAGAAGGTTTTTAAATGGTGACAGGTGTGTGGTGACTACCATCAGTTTGAATGTAATTAATTAATTCTGAACAAAGCCACGTGCCCGGTTATAAGAGGGTGTGCACACTTGTGCAACCACGTTATCTCTGTTGTTGCTGTCTTTAATTCTTCATTTGAATTTTTTTTCTTTTTTATTACATAGTACAGGTTTTAGGTCACATTAAAGGTGGAAAGTTTTCAAATCATTTAACATGGTCTAATTTTTTTGTTGCAACTATAAACCTCACATTTTAACACTGTGTAGACTTTTTATATCCACTGTAATGTAGTGTAGAATCATTATTAGTAGGTATCCAACCTTAAGAAAGGGCACCAGGTAAGGCTGCGGTGACGACTTGAGCTCCGTCTGCAGCCGGCTAGTGAACTCCTCCGGCTCAATCTTGGCATCCTAATGTTTTTTAACACACATATGAACAAAAACAATGAGACACACTTCAATGAGACATGTAAAGTGTTGGAAACCTAGGAGACCTTAAACACAGCGCTCATCCTGTCCTCTCCAGGCAAGCACTGTCCATTATTCATTCAAATATATTTTTTTATATCAAATACCAAAATGAAAAAAAAAGTAATAAAGGGTTTTATGGCGCCATCTATAGCCTTGAAGTGCTTAGTGCATAAAGCTCAGTGGCAGATTCTTGTCACAAATAGAGAAAACTATTTCCGCTTCCTTTTCTTTTTTTTGTTTTGTTTTGATGAACATTTGGTCATACTACACGATTGTATTTTAATGTTGTCCATACAGTGATACAAGAAGACCCAAGTATTTTTTTGAGGTTGTACCAAACACTGGTTTAAACAGGGACAGGTTCCAAATAAAAAAATGTGAATTTGTGAATGGAACACAAACATGGGCGGCACGGTGACCGACTGGTTAGCACGATGGCCTCACATTGAGAGACAGCATCGGGCGTGGCTCCGGCCATCCTGTGTGGAGTTTGCATGTTCTCCCCGTGCCTGCGTGGGTTTCCTCCGGGTACTCCGGTTTCCTCCCACATTCCAAAAACATGCATGGCAGGCCGATTGAACACTCTAAATTGCCCCTTAGGTATGAGTGTGAACGCGGATGGTTGTTCGTCTCTGTGTGCCCTGCAATTGGCTGGCAACCAGTTCAGGGTGTCCCCCGCCTACTGCCCAAAGATAGCTGGGATAGGCTCCAGCACCCCCCACGACCCTAGTGAGGAGAAGCGGTACAGATGATGGATGGATGGATGGATGAACACAAACATGTGGAAATTACTGCATCCCTTCTCATTCTCACCAGTAGGTCTTGCACAAGGCCTTTGACGTTCTTGGAGGTTTCAGGCGACGGGGAATTGTGAGACGCTAGCTTGATGAGCGTGGCTAGGAAGTTTTTACACTTCTTCACGTTCTCCTGCATTTCCTGCCACAAGAAAAACAACAAAAGGAGACAATAACATTATTTCTAAGGCACCAAACAATGGAATGACACTGAAAAAGTATCATCTTTTAATGTCGAATAAATTGTCCAGGCGTTAATAGAACTGTAGATGACTAGTGTTTATATGCATCTTAAAATGGGTATTTATCAGTATAACTAGCCCCAATATTTGGACTCATATAAACACATTAAAAGTGAGGATAAAACTTAACATTGGGGTTTGCTTTGTTGATTTACGTAGTGTAATGTTTTATTACATTTTACTGTTATGCTATGCTATGCTAAGCTGTTATGTCATGGAATGCTATTTTATGCGACACTACGTTTTGCTATGTTTCCTATGTTATGTAATGTTATGCTATACTGTTATGTTGTAGTACTGTATGTCATCTTTTATGTTACGTAGTTACGTTATGCAATCTTATGCTACATTTTGCTCTATGTTTCTGCTCTGTGTTTTTCTGACACGCATCTGTTTGTCATCCATATGTGGTTGTGTGTGTGCCTCTGTGTGTGCTTAAACATGTCCTTG
The DNA here is from genome assembly GCF_059441095.1 of Idiotropiscis lumnitzeri. Taxonomy (NCBI): domain Eukaryota; kingdom Metazoa; phylum Chordata; class Actinopteri; order Syngnathiformes; family Syngnathidae; genus Idiotropiscis; species Idiotropiscis lumnitzeri. The sequence goes on along the minus strand of NC_142395.1, from coordinate 15,376,620 downwards.
GGTTGGCTTTCCTCGTGTGAATGTACGAATGGCAAACGTGCGTGGGAACGTGTGAGACCCTTTGTGTGCGGCCAGCTGCGAGAGGGGTTTGGGGGGGCTTGTGACACAGCCAGCCTGCTGGCAGCTGTGACAGCTCTCACACCAGGGAGAAGAGAGAGAAAGAGAGAAAGTGAGAGAGCACTGTAAAAAGTGCGCTCAAAAGAAAAAGTCATGAAATGAGGAATATATTACTTGATTGAAACCAAATTATTTATCGTACAAGAAAATGTGACCATCAAAGAAACACAAAAATTATGCAAAATTATTTACCAATCAAAAAATAAATTTTGGCGATAAAAATAGGAAAATGTTACTTGATATAAGCAAAATTACAGAGTATGAAATTTCAACAGGAAACAAAAAACAAGACATAAAAATTAAATGAGGAATATATCATTTAGTTTAGGCCAAGTAATCAAGAAATAGAACAGGAAAATTTGGAAAGTAAACAAAGCTAGCCTAAAAAACATTTTTTAAAAAATGCACCGATGGCTTAGAACAGGGGTGATCAAACTTGGGCCAGAGGGACATTTATGGCCCACTGCAAATTTATTTGTAGCCCATCATATATTACAAATTGTTATAAGAAAAAGTTAAATGTTGAAAGAGTGCACTTTTTCATTTATTAAAAATACAAATACGACAGAAGTTGAATGTTACAAGATTGTTTTACATCCAAAAAAATCAGATGATTTTTTTTATTTAAAACTGTAAATAAAGGCTAAGACTGATAGTTTTTTAAAAAAATATATGTTCACATACTGCGCAGTAAATTGATTTTAATCATCTTTCCTAACCGAAAGTGAAGTGAGCCCCATTTTTCGCAACGTGACCCTCAGTAGAAACGGTCTGGATGTTCCGATCTTACAACCTTTTGATACTTTTATTTTTTTGTTCGAATACTTTGAAACTTTTGAAGGAATGCTTGAAGCAAATGGAACTCGCTAACACATAACTTCCTAAGCAGCTAAAGAAAAAGCATATGTTGCCTTGATTTCAGATGAGAAATCTTGGTTTTATTTTATGATTCTGTGGTGAGAGAACCTGGGACACGACCGAAGCTCCAGGGGCCACAGCTATGCCCGTCGTCTGCGGGGGTTGTGAGGCAGCCTGGGCCGGCGGCGCCTGGGGAGTGGAAACCACGGGGGTCTGCTGCGGAGCCGTCACCGTCACGACCGGCGCCACGGGGCCCTTCTGAAAAGAGACGAGAGAGAGGAGATAAATCGGACGTGACGCTTGGCTCGCAGCAAGGCCACAGAGAAGAGGAGGCGGGCGCCGCGACACTCCTGTCACATCTGGCATGGCTACTTCTTGGACGTCACTTAACACAGTGGTTCTCAAAACTGGGGTCCACAAGCCGCAGCTTTAATTTGCATTAACTTATTGTGTTGTACCATTAACAACAAAAAAAGCATCAAAGCTTATTGATGGATCGACATTCATTTTGGGAGGAACCTATCTTCCATTATGAAATATTGGAAAATCTCACCAATTGGCCAGTTTTGTACTCAGGCCAAAGCCATGTCTAATATAAAAATATTACTTTAGTGACATCTGGTGTCATCTCAATGCCAACCATCTACACCGCCCTCCATAATTATTGGCACCCCGGGTTAAGATGCTTTGTTTAACTTCTAATTATTTTTTTTTCTAAATAACATCGGACCCAAAGAGGAAAATGCACCATTTAATTCAAGTGCATTTGTTCAGTGGGAAAAAAAATCCCACATTGGGAAATAAATATTTTATGTCAAATTGTGTGTGGCACAATTAATACTTTGTACAAGCCCCTTTTGCCACCCCAAAAAGAACCTAATCTTCTCCTAAAACGTTTGACAAAATATGAGACCACAGAAATATGGATCGTTGACCATTCCTCTTAACACAATCTCTCAAAATTATCAGGCGATCTGGCTCCTCCCCCATGCACTCTCCTCTTGTCCCCTTGAGCTCCTTCCACAGGTTTCCAATGGGTTTGAAGTCTGGGGACTGGGATAGCCATGAGAGGGGAGCTTCACTCTGTTTCTAGTGAACCATTTCTAGAATTTCCAGTATGAGAATAGACTTCTGCAATAAAAACTCAATTCATTTAAAAGCTTTTAACGCATCTTAACCTGATGTTCTAATAAATACAGAAGGCATTATATGAATTTGTTATTGTACATTGCAAGTTTTTATCCTCAAGGCAATTTTTCATTCCTAAAGAATTTAGGGTTAGTTATGTTTAATTGGTGTTAGTATTAGGTTTAGATTATGATTAAAAAATGTTTCAAAACCCTGGATTATTAGAAAAGGAGGACAACAGTGGAGGGGGATTTGGGAGGGGGATGGTGACCACCTTGAGGCTGAGGGAAGGCATCGCAGCATTTCTTGGTTGCTTATCCGCCTGACAAGTGAGGCCCGCTTTCGACATTCTTCGACTTAACATGTGCTTAGCAAAACTACACTTTGGCCATGCAGCTTCTTGTGAGGGAATGAAATGACTGCGAACAGATACGGCAGCTCCACAACCATGTGTGAATGTTGCAAAATCGCACAAAACTAGAAAAAAAAGTTTAAAAAAAATTTTTTTAAAGAAAAAAAGTAAAAATGATATATACAGTAATTAAACTATTTCAATGTTTAAATTCATATTTCATTCAAACTTGTTTCATTTATCAGAACTAAATTAATCATACAAAAATTAAGAAATTACAATGATTTACCTTATTTTATTAATGGAATGAACTATGCTACACATTCGACATGCATATTTTCTTTTCTTTTTTTTGTTCATTTACAAAGGACTGTCCATTTCAAAATCTAATGTGGCCTTTGAATAAATGAGTTTGCCCACCTGTGATACAGAAAAAATAAAAATATTAAGACAGTTTTCTCACTGGCCGTAGTGCGGGACAGGAGGTAACGAAGGAAGGAGTAGAGGAAGAAGAAGCAGAGGAGGAGGAGGAGGAGGAGGAGGAGGAGGAGGTGGTCTGGAGGGCAGGGCTGGAAGGAGCAGGAGAGGGAGATGGTGCCACCTTGGCTGGGGTCAAAGCACACTGCCTGGTGGTCTGAGAGGTTGCTGGAGACTGTCAGAAGTAGAAGAACAGAAAATGGGAGAAAGAAGAGAATCATCAAGAGATAAGCCGGTGGCGAGTAAACAATGAAAAGTCAGCCCCATTCGCAAACACACCAACACCCAAAAAAAGACCCACAATTATTTAACATTTTGGGGAAAAAAATGAAAAAAATTAATTTGACTGTACAGGTTGAGAAATCTCATATTAGTAACGACAGCACAGAACATCCCAGGAGTTAACGAGATCATGTTTGCTGAAATTTTGCGGAACCGATCAATGACGTCATTCATCGATGGGCAGATTATGACATTCAGGCCGATCATCGATGCTATTGCCAGACAGATGATCAGATCTATGTAAAGTAAACTAAAAAACTTCATTTAAAAACGGCATTTACAGATTACTTGTCTTGGACTGAGATTTAATTTTGTTGATGGGAAACATTTAAGTGTGACAAATTTACAAAAATGAAAAATGGGAATCAGGAACAGGGCAAACACTTTTTCACAGTGTATGTGATGATAATGACCTGAATCTCATCAGACATTATTTGGATTATTTAATTCCCTCACCCAATGAGAATCGATAAGAAATTAGATCAATGAGCAGTAGGCCTGTCAATAATGGAATCGGAAATGCTGAATTCTTATCAATTTCCATTCCTAGCAGGAAAACAATTGGACAGAGGCAGGTCATACGTTAGCACCACCACTTTCTGCTAGCCCAAAACTTTAGAAAAAAAAATCTCAGTTTAGTTCACTGTTTCCTTGGCAACTAGAGGCAGTGGGATTGTTGTCCCTACACCGAGAAAAAGGGACAGCCAGACCTGGGACACACTAAATTACTTTCCTAGCCAAGTCATATCTGCACAGCCACTTGTTGCTAAGCAACCGATTAGTGTACTTTGACACGTTAATCCTGAATTCAAGTCTCTGCTCTATATTACATCTAACAGAGGCCTACGTGAATCTACTGCATGTGCACACAAACGGGGAGCGTGAACATGTAGGACGGTAAGGGAGGAGGGAGTTTTTTTTTCATCCCCACCGCAAAAAGTTCAGCAGGATCCAAAAGAGCCCGGGGGAAGTTTGCATGAGTGGGGTTGGTGGTGGGGTGGGGGTTGGTGAGGCCACAGGGTGCATCTCACCGCCAGCGACGCCACCCTGTCGCCGCGTCTCGCTCCTTTTCTACCTCACTGTTGAGCCTTTTAAAATAATCAAGCAGCAGGCTGATGAATGATTGAGGAGGTTATGGAAGGAAGGAAGGAAGATTGCGACGCCTTCCTCATCTCACCTCCAGCGTTGCGCGAAGACTGACAGGCCCGACAGCTCTGGGAATAAACACCATACACTTTTATTCCCATCTCCCCCCACCACGCCCGCCCCGACCCCGCTCATGCTTTTCCTGGCAACAAGGCGGCCCGCTAATTTGGCACCACAGTGGCAATGCGAAAGGGGAAGAATAATATTTTAACATTTTGAATAATTTAAATAATAACTTATATTATTTGCATTATTTGGATGGTTTTTTTTTAATTATTCTATTCATTGACGATGTATTTTTCTAAATATTATTTTTAAATGCGCTAAAGTAAATTTAAAGCCTAACGGTAATGCAACAACACCGTTTAAAAAGTCAGAATTTCCATTATTTTGATTTATATTTTGATTGATATCCAAATGCTACTTACCTTTCAATTGACATTGTCACAGAGATATGAATTTTGTATTCAATTCTGAAAATAATATTATCATATAGATATTATTATTATTATTATCACCCTTATCTCATTAATCAATGTTTATCAGGTCTTGGTATCACATAACTAAAAATAAGCAACACAAAAGTTGAAGAACAAACAGAAGAAGTTTATTTGCACTGACACAGTGTCACTGAAGTATGTATTGAGTATTATATAATAAATATAAATAATATGATGTTTACGGTAACATGATTATTGAACCTGCAGCCCTCGTGAGGATAAGTGGTACAGAGAATGGGCGTATGGGTGGACTTACTTAAATTCAAAATGACATTTTTGTGATTTGGCCACCCCCAATATTATCATCTTCATTATTATTATTATTATTATTATAATTGTAAATATGCTTACATTTTAATGTTACATTATCTAATAGTGTAGCGCATTTGAGTTATAGTCGAATAGTTTCAAACAGGAGGTGAAGACGGTAAAATGCTGCCCTCCAGTGGCGATTGCGTATGCTTGCAGTTATTAAAGGTAGAGTTTGCGGAGTTGGAAAAAAGTCCCATGATAAAATTGTCGATATGACCTGATAGTTGAACATTATTTAAATGGTCTAATAGAATACAACAAAATACAACATTATTTATATTTCTATTTTCTTTATTTAAATCATGACTCTCTGGCCGCATCTTGGGCTATTTCTAAACTTGTCACACTACTGCATTTTTTGCCATTCCACATTTTGGGGGATTTTTTTTTTCTCTTTTTAACATTAATGACTGGGCAATATGTTGAAATGGCCCAAATAATACATTTAGAAACTTGGTCACTGAATGACATATTGTAAAATAAAACAATGAGAACCGAAAAAAAAGTTAAACCATTGTCTTATTCTGAGTGAGGTTGATATTGCTATATTTAATACTTGTGGGTTAATTATAATACATAGAATACAAGCATGCCAATATAAACGTTCTTCTTTTCAATGAGTGATGTCACCACAAGTGATAAGCAAGCCCACTTCAATAATTCAGTGGCTCGCCCTAGAAGGCCCCCTGTGATATGAATCCACTTTTTCATCACAGGCTAATCTACACATAAAATAATATGAATGGTTATTAATTTGCTATTATTATATCCCAATTAGAGGTCGGAAGAGTTTTGCGTGCAGAGTAATGAACTGGCAGGCAGAAGAATGTTTCCCCAAGGGATATAATGTCAATCAAATTCATCTGTTCCAGGGTCATCGTAAAAAACTTTATTAACCGGACAGGGGGAATGTTTTGAAATGAAAAAAAAGTACAAATAAAAATGAAGATTGAAAAAAAATTCTTATGGGTACTCTGCACTCCTCTTAACTGTCATTCATGTGCCCCCAAAAATAGCATTGAAAAGGCAAAAACTCCCAAGAAAAGTTCTACTTTATCAATTTGTTGATTGCAAAAAATAATAAAGAAAAATTCTAATAATTGACTGAATCATTTGGATACCTTGATAAAGTTACAATAATCCTAAACCGCTGAATTTCAACCTCTCTACAGAAAATATTCTCAGATTTTATTAATTATTTCATAAAAGCAGACTGATATCTTTATGTTGAATACAAATATTTTTGCTTTACAACATTTTTGCCCATTTTCTGACATGCTAATGAGTAACTGAATCTTCATTTATGACCGTACATTTTCCATTTCAATTTGAAATATGAATTTCAAATATGGGGACGGAAAGGAAAACTGTCATTGATTAATCGACAAAATAATCAACAGATTAATCAATTATCAAGGACCAAATGTTGCTGGAGGTGCCAAGAACTCGGCAGAGTCTCAGGGGGATTTTTTTTTCCTTTGGCTTTTTTGCACGGGTATTGTCGTGATTCGACTCTACATGTTTCTGACACTTACTAAAATGGTACTTGGAAATTGTAATAGAATTGTAAGAGATGGTTTTGACTTCTTGCATTTTCTTTGGGAACATTTGAGAATGTCCATTTCAATCCGTTTTATGATGGTTGTAAAGGTCGGACCACGTTACCTGCGGAGTGCTGACTCTGAAGGACGCCCCCGTAGTGGGAGTGGCAGGACGCGGAGAGATGTTATTCTGGGCCTGGGCTTGACCCTGTGCCTGCGCCTGAGCCTGCGCCTGTGCCTGAGCTTGAGCCAAAGCCTGCTGAGGAACCAACACCAGCTGGCCCAGCTCGGTCCGTACCAGCACCATGCCTGAGGAAGCACAGGGATATTAATTAGAGAACATTGTGGGGGGGCAGAGAGTAGTCAGCAGTTAGAATGCAATCAGACCTGATCTAATTTTTGCACTTAGGGGATCCAAAACTTTTGCACAAAAATGGGAAATGATATAACATGTCAATATTGTGTCCTGTGCTACAGTTTGGCAGTTATTTCAAGACAATTACATTTAATTTACAGAGACCCCATCTTTATGCATCGACTTGATAGTCGTTTTTTTGTTTCGTCAAGACTAATTTGATGGGGTGGGGAGACTGACCTTTTCAAAATACTTTCGTATTAAATTTTGTTTTTCTCTCTTTTTTCTTTTACTCATTAATTTTATTCCGTTTGGCTTATTGTGAGTCATTATTGAGAAAAAAATAAACAAACGCATACTTATCAACATTTTTTCTTTATTTGTTAACAGACTTTTTATACAAAAAAATTCTTTTTTTAAATACTGTTTTGAATTTATTTTAGGGGTTTGGTTCTTTGAATCACTATGATTTATATATTAGATAGAAAAATGTACAAAAATCAAAATTATTTTTTGGGGGGAGTATCTTATTACGGTGTTTTGAGCTTTCTTGTAGCATTGATAAAGGTTAATTCAAAACAATATAAATTACAAATGTAACATTTTTAATTAGTAAGTATTTTTTAATTTTCTATTATTAGTATCAGTAAGAGAGTTTAATCACTAATTATTTTAGATGATTTTATTTGGACTTTTGCATTGTCTTAATATTGTGTTTCTCTTTCCATAATGTTTTTAATGTTTCATGTAAAGAACTTTGAATTGTCTTGGACATATAATGTGTGATAGAAATAAACTTGCCTTACCTTGCATGACTACAACCTATTAATTTGAAAAAAAAAAAAAAACTCAAAAATGCTATTCTGGCTATTTTGTTTTACTAGTTGCCATTTTTCTTTTGTATTGTTGTTCAATTTTACATGATTAAGAAATTAATTACACATGATACATAATAAGGCAAAAAAATAATAATTCCTCACTATTTTTAGTGTTTGCCTTATCATTGCAATTTGCTACAAAATAAGGCAACAAAAGGAAGAGCTGACTTTTTTTACGACATTTTTATTGTTTCTTTTTTCTAGTCTTGCCATATTTAATATCAAGACAGACTAATTTGATACAAAATAGAGCAAAATAAACTGAAAAAGGGACAATCCACAAAAAAAAAAACCAATGCACTCATACAGGGAATAGTGAGCTTGAGACTTTCCCAGCTGAATCTGGCCAAGAGAAGCAGGGTACACCTGGGTTCAACAAACCCAAACCAAGGTGGGTCCGCTATGGCTCCAAACCATCCTACCCGTACAAATATCCAATCAAAATCATAACATTTGCCATAACGTCCTGTAGCCAGAAGCTGAGCTGCACTGTGTTTGCTTTCAGGACAGGCAGGTGGAGAACGCATTCTGTCCTTATTTAAAGGGAAAGTCAAGTCAAAACTTTTTGACAGTAATGCACCCCAACACGTCGAAACACAGTATTCTTATTATTATATTTGTGGAATATGAATTAAGCAGAAAAATGCACCTTTTTATCCATGTCAGGGAGGTGCCATTTTGCCATGTTACTGCCACTTTCTATTGACTGAAAATGAGACCACAGTGGAAGGCTGGGCGATCAATAAAAGATATGTGTGATAAAATGTTGGATAACCCCTGACTATGGCATTCTGTGTTCTGCAGGCAGAGACTTCAGTATGGTGTTCAATTTGTTACACAATTACAAGGGTTGAGTGCAGACATGAAGAAGAAGCATCTGAACCAACGCAGAAGTAGTGTGTACACATACACGCGTTGTGCACATGGAGTGCGCGCATCAAACATTGGTGTGGCTTAAATTTGTTGAAAGAAATAACGCCTCAGTGCAAGTCTTGCAATACGATAATATTGTGCAAAAAAATAAGCCGATTAAACACCTCTGATGAATACACGGTATAGAAGTAAAGGAGTTCACCGTGTCTTTGACATGCTCTGTAAGGTGTTTTTTTTTGTTTTGTTCTTTTTAGTTGAATCCGACACTCAGCATTGCTCTGATGTCACTATTAGTTAAAAAAAAATAACAAGACAAGATAAGGTAGACCGGTTATTACTTGAATATGGGTTTTTCTAACAGATATATTGAAAAATGTTTTTTAGGAATAGTTGTGTTTTATCATTGTTTTTCTTTGAACAAATCAATACTTTTTCTTTTTCTGATTACATTTTTTTAAAAAATTTCAATTTAGGCACTGTGATGGAATTTTCAGTCAAGAGCAAGTGGCAATCAGCACTGTCACCAATTCTACTGCGAAATCCAATTTAAAAAGTGCTCTAAAAAACAACATATAGCCGCAACAAAAAGATAAGTTCCGCAAAAAAATATATATATAGTGGTGCAGTGAAAGATGAACACTGATATAGCAAAGGGAACAATTTAATCAATTCAATACAGAACTGAAAAAGCTTAACCTTTACATATTTCTTGGGTCAAATTTGACCAGTTTCAACATTTGACGACAATGAAAATTTTATAATTCTACCCAGAAATGTTATGGATTTTGCTAATGTGGACCAAAATTTAAAAAAAATAAATAAAATATTGACAAATACCATTCATTTATACAAGTGCAACAAAGTTTATGTATACTGAGGCTGTTCTTGGTTAAATTTGACCCTTGTCTACTAAAATGGACTTTACTCACCAGTGTGTGTTAAATCAAGGAAAATTGCGGCCCCGGAAACGGAAATATCTAAAGTCTGAATCTGTACATGCCATAAGCGTGTTCATTTTTTAGGGGGACAATGGTAACACTGTTCAAGAACAGGCTTATAAAAAGTCCTGTGAACTGTTTTGGCTTGGGTTACTTTCACCATATTTGCAAACATTCCCACAAATACATGCAACTGTTGCTCTTCTGAGCTTCACAGAGCAATCTTAAAACAGTGAAACAGTATGAGAATGATCATACAGTGCGTACTAAATATAAGGAACACAGGTTATGAAGAGGTCAAAGGGCACCTGCACCCACAAAAAACAGGTACTTGCAATGTGGCAAATCAAAATATAATTTCCCTTTTGTCTGAAGCATTGATTGAGACTTAATGATGAGACAGAAAGGCTAATAATTCATTTTGAAATTATTTGTCGTCCCTAATTTGATACTGACAAATATTGGAATATTGTTGATCCAGGTCAAAACAGACCACAGTGTAATGGAAAACAAACACTACACAAGATAAAGTAATGATGTATTTGTACTTAATTGCCGCTACAATAAAAATGGGGTTTCTATCGGCCATGTTGGTACAATGTGAAAGAGGGGAAGTGTCAAGCACCTGGATGCAGCAAGCCTTACCAGATGGGATGGTGAACCCAGGTGGCAGCTGGATGGTGGTTTGCTGCTGGGGCGGTCTGACAATGAGCTGGGGTGCAACGATCCTCTGAGGTGCAGCCAAACCGGGCCGGGTCAGCGTCTGCGTGGTTGGCGAGGCTGCAACTGGGGCGGCTGGGGGCGCAGGGATGGCAGGGGGCGTGAGGGTGGCGGGGGCGGCTGTGGTGGGCCGCACCGTGCTGATCGTGGTGGTCACTGATGTGGTCTGACTACTGACGCAGCTTGTTGTCACTGAGACAGCTGCTATGGTGGTGGTGGTGGTGGTTGTAGTAGCGGTTGTGGTTAAAGGTTGAGTTACTGTGGTGGTGCTGGCGCTGGGTGTTGTTGTCACGGCAACAGAGGAAACAGTGTTTATGACAGAGCTTGTGGTGACACTTTTGGGCTGACATTCACTGGGAGCCCCTGCAGAGTCTGGGGCTGTTTTCGTGTGGTTCTCCTGTGCAGGTGGCGAGGAGGAGGAGGCAGATGGAGGGGAGGTGACAGGGGGTGTCTGAGAACCTTGCTGGGCCAACGCTGACACTCTGGTGCCGTTCTGGGCTATGCTGGCCACGATGTGACTGGGGAGTCTGTGCAAGGCGATGGTGGGGGTGCCCCGGTCCAGGGCGATGGCCGACTGACCCACAGGGAGGCTGGCGTTGGGGAGGGTGAACGTCGATGTATTGATGGCAGAGGTGCTCGCCGGTCGGGGGTCCGCGGGACTGCCGCAAGCGTCGTCGCACCCCGCCGCGGGGCTGCTGCCGCTGCCGTTCCCTCGAGTGGTCACGGCGGCACCGTTCAAACTCTTAATCCGAGCGGAGGCGCTCCGTCGCGGGGTGGCAATGCGTCGTTTCGAAGCGTCTGCGAGAGGCTCACCTGAGTCCGGGGAAGCCTTCGCGAGGGAGCCAGAGGTGGCGGCGGTGCTGATGCTGCTGGCCGGCGGGGAAGTTGACACGCCGGACGCAGGCAGTGTTGTGATGGATGCTCCATGTGATTGCGAACCGCTGTTTCTGGCGGTGGCGGCGGCGGCTGCAGGGGTCTCATCGGAGGAAAGGGTAATGCCCTGGGAAGGAGATGTGACAGTTTTTTCCGTGGAGTTTAAATCCTGGCGCATGTCGGGTTTATTACAGCGCCCTTGTTGTTGTTGATCTAGTGTTGTGGAGCCCACTGGAGCTGGTAGCGTTTTCCCTAAGTGATGGTTAGCGGGGGCAACTGAGCCAGCGCCTCGGCTATCGTCAGTTTTGCCCGCCGAGTTGCTCTGGCCGGCCAGCTGAGACTCCAAAGAGCCGACCAAGTCGCTCACAGCCTTCTCATCCACCTCGGAAAAGAGCATATCTTCCAGGGGGTCGGAGGCGCCCGCCATCTCTGATCTCCGATTGCTGTCTTTTTTTTCTTTATGTTGTGCGCATGCGTGTTACTAGGCATTGTGGGAATGAATCTGACGTCATTAGACATTTTCAGGAGGGAGGCGAAATGTTTCTAGTTCTTGTTCCTATTCACTTCTGAAATTATTAGAACTGTCTAATAATGTGCACGAATATGATGTTTCTCCGCAAAAAAATCGTTTTTTCTATATTTTAAAAAGCATATCGTTGTAAATGTTACATTTCAGCATTTGCGAGTAGACAATATGGGGGCAGAGCGAAGGGATCCCGTGGAATCTCGCGATAAAACAAAAATGGAAACAGTTTGAATCTTACTTGCTCATTTCTTCTTGTTTCCTCTTTGTAATATTCGTGAAATACAGCCAACGTTGTCAGCATTGTGTGGAAATTAATTACGATGTAAAGAAAAAAAGAGAAGAAGCAGTGGGTGTAATTTTGGAAGTCAGGCCAGCCTCCCCCCATAATCCTTTGCGGTGGTTGAAAATAACCAACACGGCCATGTCGTGTCGTAGAAATCAATTTGGGCACGGACGAGAGAAACTCACTTCCTTACTTACTTTCTCCAGCTGAATTGTCTCGATATCCCATTCTTAAGCGTTGTGATTTTGACGCCTCGATTGAGAGAGAAACATTCAAAAGCTAAACGCGTGTGTTAGTGATTGAAACGGGTCAAAATGAGCGGAGGGGGAACGCCGTACATCGGTAGCAAAATTAGCCTCATCTCCAAGGCCGAGATTCGCTATGAAGGAATTTTGTACACCATAGACACTGAAAACTCCACCGTAGCTCTCGCCAAAGGTAAGCCCAGTCATCATTTGGGTGATTTTATTTTCTAAAAGTCACCTAAACGTCCTTCTTTAGCGAAACTCGTACAATGATGACAGCATTTTTCTCGCAGCTAGCCAGCTAGCTAACGTGTGCCCTTTGTTTATGTTGTGGTGGCGCTAGCTTGTGTGCTTTAAGTCCAAAATTGAGTATCTAACAGTTTTAAGATATAATCTATCCAGACACATTACAAGTAACATCTGGGATCTCTTGAACAACCTTGGAAGGAATTCGACTTAACTCAATGTAGGCCATATAGTAACACAGGCTATTGGTAAAACTTATCAGTTCTTTATGATGTCATTTGTGTTCCATACTCAAAATTTCAATCTGGGTTATCCGAATGACCATGATCATTTCTCCAAACAGTTCGCTCTTTTGGAACTGAGGACAGGCCCACCGAAAGGCCCATTCCTCCCCGGGATGAGGTGTTTGAGTACATCATCTTCAGGGGCAGTGACATTAAGGACTTGACCGTATGTGAGCCTCCAAAGGCTACCAGCAGCCTCCCTCAAGACCCAGCCATTGTGCAGGTGAACCATTTTGACCGCATCCAGCAGGACATTCATTGCAAAAACACAGGTGGTGGCAATCAAGTTGATGATTGTAGACTTCGTCACAGCACTCTAGCAAATCTTCCTCGGCTTATGTGTTTAAAACCTCAGAATTCGACTGCCCTGTCCAAGTAACTAATTGCTGAATGTTAGTGTCTGACCGATTAAACAACCAGGCATTTTCAGAATTGGACAGACGTGGTATGTTCTTACTACCTCCAGACACAGGAAATGCTGTTCAGTGTTGGAGTCACACCGACTGATGGAAAAATGAATGAATGATGGCTTTATCCAATTTCAAATGCATCTTTGCTGCAATGACATAGTTCTCGAAGACCACCACCCTTTACAACAGTCATGGCAGACTACCATGTTACATTTATGGTACAGACGCTCCAGAGCATGAGATTCCTCAAACTCTCTCTCTCTGCAGGTTTAAATTTAAAATGCAGCTTGGTCCGAGATCATTTGTGTAGACATCAGAAGGAAGTTTTCGTTTTACTGTCGTCACATCGCACTGCCGCTCTCGTGATTGTTCTCTTGCTTCCGGTTAAAGCTCATCCATTGGTTGTTGGTTATGTCACATCATCCTAAAGAGTGAAAGACCTCTGATAATACCAAACAGGTTTGATATATTTGTAATGCCAAGATGAGGAAAATACTCATCTAAAACAGCTGCGATTACCACCTTACACGAAACGATCAAGATGAGTGGAGCACACTGACTCCAGTAAAACTTTTGACTTACACTTTTTAGCCTGAGTGTGTGAATATCATAAACAGAGTTCAAGGTGCACTCTCATCTGGGGCAAAATGGGCCTTTTCTGTGAGTATGATTTTGGAGATAACATGATTATAACCAATACATTACATGGTAAAGCGTGGGAGCGCTTCAGGTGGCGGTGGCTACCCCTACTATGGCAACCGACACTCAAAATGTCATTTATGCACCTTGCATTGATTTGGGAGCATACGTGGTATCTGTAAAGCTGAGGCTGAATGAGAAAGTCTTACGGAATATTGCAACAACCACCCAAAAACAAGAATGGTTGTGGGGGGCAGTCATTTGAAACCGTCTCCATTCAGTTTAGTAAATAACCAATGTGAATTACTGTTGACGAGCTGTCTTTGCCAACCTTTGTACTTGTGGTTGCAGTCGTCCCTTGGATCGAGTAGTAGCAGCAGCGCGGCGGGCCCGTCGGCGTCATTCCAGTCTGCTGGTGCATACGCTCCCTTCAGCAGGGCCCCAGTGCAAACCTATGGACAGTTTGGTGGCGCACCTATGGGCGCTCCGCAGTTTGGAGCACCCGGAGGTAAGATGATGTACAAGTGTAAAAGTAGGCCAACCAGGTGCTGTTGGGGAAATGTAAAAACGTTTTTCTTGAGGGAGAAATAATTTGCATCATTGGATTAAAAAATGTAATTAAACTCAATATTACCAATAGACAGAGACTGGTACTCATATTTGCGCTTGTGCTGCTGTTGGCACAGATAAAGTTGACATTGCCATTAAAGTTAATGGAAGGAAAAGACGCACCGCTTAGCACCACAGTTAGCGTGCAGCTTAAAAGAGGTGTTTTGTATCTACTGATTCATATCTATGGCTGTCGTTTAATGTCATAGAGTGAGTCGTGTACGCGTCTTGAACATGCTATTTTTACAACATTGTCTTTGTTTTGTTTTTTTCATCAAGCCCTTCTCGAATGGCATTCAGTCTTAACGAAGGATAAAGAAAAGAAAACGCGCTAGCATGCAAGCAACCAGAGAACTTGATTCTGTTGTCTGCACAGGACGTAGCAGTCCTCAATTGGACTCACTCGCAAAGAGCTCCGCCCTGGATCAGGCCACACAGGCCCCCTCCTTGGCGGCGCCGGTTGGACAAAGAAGTCAGGCAGCAGCCCCGGCGCCTCGACTCTCCGGGGTCTCCGTTGGCAACCAGAAGCCCCCGGACCTCCTGGAGCAGAGAAAGGGTGAGTACTCAACTCAATCTACTACACTTGAACTTGAGATTGTCTCGAGTGTGTGAAAGTCTGTTTTGTCCATTTGGTTTAGCTCCCGAAGTTCCGAAAATGACTCATGGGGACCATGAGCATACTGCTGTTGAAAACCGGGACCCCAACAGGCGCCAAGGAGGTGTGTAGTTTGCATCTTTGTTTCAGACGTGCACAATAACACAAACGTCACACATTTTGATTGCGACTTCCTCCTTACACCCCGTGTTGTAGACGCCACCTCAGCAACTGCCAGTTATGTGCACCTCTACCTGTCCTAATATGGGCGTGACTTCCCGCTATCCACTCAGTTATGGGCCCAACTACCCGCTATCATCGCTGTAATGTCACAACGTCCTATTGTGCCCCTGCTATGGTCGTGACTTGTCACAACACTGATGTCGTTACGGCCCAAAAGTTTTTTTTTTTTTTTGCTGATACAACATTGCCAAGTAATTTTCCGTTAGGCCTGAGCTATTAAATGATAGAGCTCGGTGATGGTGATAATTTTGAGGATCAATCAGCCGTGTGCGTATGAAACATGGCAGAAATGTGCATGGCGACAACCATTCAGAGTCAACCGCTCTGCCTGAGTTTGAGTTATGGAGGTAGACATAAAGCATGCCCCCTCGGTTGGACTGCACAGTTGCGAGATGCCCCAAAACACATGCTAAGTACATACCACCTTGTGTGTCTTTATATCTATTGAAACACACGTCCTGTGCATGTTTCTTGACAGGTCAGTGCTACATGTCAGCGGGCGCCCAACCGGTGCGTCGAGGGCGTGGGCGCGGCAGCCGCAGCCGGGGCAAAGTGAACGTGCGCCGGGATGGAATGATGAAGTTCGAGGAGGACTTTGACTTTGAGACGGCCAATGCTCAGTTCCACAAGGACGACATCGACAAGGAGCTGCAGACCAAGCTCAAGCTCAAAGGTGATGTACAACCTCACTCAAACCAAACACACTATCGTTTATCATTGTGGTGAAACTTACTTTTTTTTCTTTTTTTTTTTAAATCCGCAGATGACAAGGTGGAAAAGACGCCGAACGGCGAAGAAGCCGACTCTGAGCATCCGGGAGCCGAGGCGCCGGTCGAGGAAGAGGAGGCAGCGATACAACCCTGTTACTACGACAAGACCAAGTCCTTCTTTGACAACCTGTCCTGCAACGACTCCAAGTATTTACGACAGCAATACTTCCAATGTTGGGGGAAAATTGAACCTCGAAAGTCTTTTTGACATATTATCATTATCAATTAGCACAACACGACTCTATTTTGAATTTTCAGAAACCATATTTCCCATCGGAAGTAATGGAAATAAACTCTTCACAAAGTGTGGACATCATAAAACCTTTCGTAACACAACAGGCAATCTTATATAGTAATTTCTGTATCTATAATTACTGGATTTTACTCTGATAAAATTCTTTAAGAAAAATGCCCCAATATTAAAACCACTTTATAACATAACTAGAATTAATTGGGGGAGGAAATAAAGTCGGAAGATGACAGGTCATATTACCACAATAATTAATTATATAGTTAGGAAGCTATGTAATTTCACAAAAGGGAATTTGTAATCTTTAAAAAAAAAAAATGGTTGTACGACGAGTAGTAAAATAATGAACAAAAAAGGTGTGTAATCTAAACAGAATTGGTAATCTGACCAAAAATGTTCAGATTTTCTGAAGTGTTATTTATGAGAAGTTACAGTCAATTCTTTTCAAGAATTTATATTTTTTTTGCATGAGCATAAAGTCTGTCCAAAATGTGTGACTTTAGGGGTTCTTTTCTATTTTTATTTTATTTTTACAACAAACGCTAAAAATCTATTTGCTCAAACATTTACGTTTTGCTTCATAAACTCATAAAATGTTCTTTTGTGTATGTATTTTAGTAAATCTCATGATGGAGGATTCCCAAGGTAAGTCACATGTTTCGAAGTGCTTTCGTCATTGGTTTCCCCCTCCGCCGGTATCGGTTATGGTGCTTTCTTGTTTTGCATGGCAGAGAGCGGAGGTCAACCTGGGCGGAAGAGCGGCGGATGAACGCCGAGACCTTCGGCATCCCGCTGAGGCACCATCGCGGCCGAGGGGGCTACCGCGGCAGCAGAGGCTACATGGCGCCCCGCGGGGGACGGGGACGGCCATCCAGCCGGGGCTCCTTCGGCCCACCACGAGGGGCGCCGCCCGGCTTCCGCGGCAGCTACAGGGGCGGAAGAGGAGGCCGCGAGTTCTCTGACTTTGAATACACGGTAAATCTCTCGTTTAAGGGCCTTAGACGGCCGTCACTTTGTATTAATCTCTCATTTGTGCTTCAATAAACTAATATACAAATAAATGACCATTTAGGTAGAAATACTGCATTTGGGGGCGTTTTTCCCATAAATGAAGTTGTATGATTCTGTTGTCTTGGTCTGTTTCAGAAAGACAACAAGGTGGCGGCGTAGTCCCGCCCACTTGGACGACGACCAATCGTAGCTCTTTCAAAACATGTTCTTGGGTCCCATCATTTGCCAGAAAAGAAGACGCAGCAGCGTGTCACCTCCACTTTTTTTTTCTTCTTCTTCTATTTTTGAGTTACGAGCGGTGTAAATAAGTGGAGTCGGTCAGCACGCCGATAGATAGCTTTATTTTTGTCTTCTTTCATTTCGTTTTACTTCCTAGTCAAACGTGACATCATGTCGAGACAGCCTGAAGGAAACCAAATTTTGAGCGCATCCGGCATGACAAAATGCGTGTAGAGAATGTCCACTGTTAACTGTTTTTTCTTCTTCTTCTTCTTCTTCCGAGAGCTCTTTCTGTAGTTAGCCATCAGCCAAAAAGTTTGCATTCTTCTCAGTTTCACTTTCACTCACTCAGAATGACTTCTCCAATATTTTTCTGTGAAGCTTTTTGTTTCGTTTTCCCTCAAACAAATGGACAACAACTGGATATGTGACATGAATTATTAGAATTTTCATTATTGTGGCTCCACTTTGTATTTAGGGAGTGCCTTCAATGTGGGATGGGTGGGCGGGCGGGGATTTTTCTACAGCTCTCCCTTTAATGTTGATGCTTTCTGGCGGATGTGTTGATTTAAAAAAAAAAAAGGAAAAAAAGCACTAGGAGGTGGTGAACTTGTTGCAAATGGCAAAATAATAAATGGATATTACATAATACATAAAAAGCAAATAAACTGTTATGTATAAGTTAATGTTGCACACGTGAGCCCGACACTGCATGATGACCGATCTGTCGATTTTAAACCAGCTCAAGAGGGCTGGGAGAATTATCCATAGAGGACCATCTGCAACTGTTTAGTTTTTCGTAAGTTTGTTACTTCTTCCGCGCTTCTGGAACATTTGGAAAACCGAGGAATTGTTGTTTTTCTCCTTGAGAGCATCAGTAAAAATTGAGTTTTTACAATTCAAAGCAAAATAAAGAGTTCAAAAGCGTATAATATCCATGTCTCTTGTTTTATTTATTTGAGGTTAAATTAACTTGACATGTAGATAATCAAGGGAAATGTTTGCAATTTCCTGCACTTGCAAAATTTTGATCACAGTTCTTTGTGGGTGGTGAATGCCAGACGTACAGTAATTATCTCAAAACTACGGTATGGTGCACTCCTAACAACAGTAAAATGTTTTCCCATGATAAATCAATGAAATTTGTTGCCAATAATTAATGGTAAGTTTAAGGAAGAGACTGGGCAAAGATGACATCCATGTCACAATTCCATGGAAAAAAACTCCCTGCATTAAAAAGAAAAAAAAATAACTTGCTTTACTTACTAAACCAAAAAAAAAAAAACTAAGGATTCAATACTTTGCTGCTTTGATGTGTAAATAACAGCAATTGATGGAGAAAAACATACCAGCAGCTGGGTGGTAATGTGATGATCTGGGGCTGCCTTGCGACTTCAGAGCCTGGATGATTTGCTGTGACTGAAGGAGCCATGACTTCTGCTCTTCATCAGAAAATCCGGAGGGGGGAAATGTTCAGCCATCAGTCTGTGGCCTCGATTTGCAAGCATCAGCACACATACAGCAAGGCTAACTGTTGTAATTTTATGCGAAAACTAGTTTTGGCTTTTTTGATAAAATCGTAGTATGTTTAATATGACGACATTGCAATCTTGCGAGCAAATTTCGATTTTACCAGTTGTAAAAGAAGGTCTTCAAGGGACCCTGGCATGAGCTTTTCAGCGACGACAACAACCATCCTCTGGACACCTTACTTTATCAAAACACTTTTTGCGAAGTTCCACCTTGCTGGAGATACATGCTCCACTAGGAAGGTCTGCTAATAACATGACGGTTTCATTATTATTTACGACCTATATTATGACGTCATTAGTGAGAGTCGTACACTTCGCCCGTCTGGTACCATCGCCACTGTACGACAGATGGCGCTGTGAGCTCTTCTAAATGGAAGTTTGGTAATGGCTGTGGAAGAAACGAAGAAGAGTAGAAAGCGACAAAGAAGAAGAGGAGCGAAACCAAAGCAGAGTTTTTGGATGGAATTGTAAAATGTCGATCGTTTTTGTGCCGCAGAAACTTCGCGGCGATGCCACAATCAACCAGCAAACCATACAGAGGGTAAATCGTAACATTAAAAAAAGATTAGATAACTCAATGTATTAATTTATTATTGTACGCCCCTCTGTACAATAACCCGTTATGCTAACTTTCCCCCCCGTCATAGCTCGCTCTTGCTACACTTTGGCGACCATTTGACTATGTTGCTTCGTTTTTTAGTTTTTTTTTTTTTTATATTCAAATTAATTCTCTCCCCCCAGCTACTGGACGAAAACGACCAGTTAATACGATGCATCGTCGAATACATGCAGAAGGGAAGAGCTGCGGAGTGTGTTAAGTAAGTATAAGGTTTGTTTCAAGTCTAAAAAGTACAGCATTTATTTTGAAAGTATAACGTTGTAATATAACGCGGAAAAAAACTCATTACTGCAAAAAAGTCATTTGAGTTGTAATGTTACAGGGAAATTATTATTTTTAAGAGAATAGTCATTCGGTTCTTGATTTAACCAAGGATAAAGTGGTGATATGAAGAAATAAGTTGTCTTTCTTGGGAAAACTTTACAAGAAAAAAGTGTTACTATTGGGAGGGGGATTCTCATTTTACAAGAATCAAGTCATACAATAAAATTTGCAACATCAGAAATATGAGAATAAAGTTGTATTATAATAATGCATTGTTCTTAAACGAAAAAAAAATTGCAGGAAAAACATGTTTTTAGCAGAATCAAGATATCTTATGTGATGTAATGAAAAAATATTTAACAGAATAAAGTTGTAATATTACAGAGAAAATTTTTACCAGTCCTGAATACACTGCATTCCGAATTATTCTTCCATTGCACTCGTGCTAAAGATTAATTTGTTTCTTTAATTAAACGTGCAGTCGGTGCTCTTTGAATCACTGCAATCAATATCAGACACCTGTGACAATTAGCTTCACAGGTGTTAGCCCAATTAAAGGAAATTCCTCAGTGGAAGTGCCACATTATTAAGCAGACCGCCTTTTCAAACAAAATGGTAAAAGAAAAAGGACCTCTCCACTGCTGAAAATTTGCACAAGGTATGAATGAACACCTTAGATATGTCACAAAAACAATCATACTACAGTTTTAGCACAAAAAGTCAAGTCGAAAATGTTCATTTTAATGAAATAATATTCTACGTGTTCTGATGAATATTGCATTTGTGGAATATAAATTAAGCAGACAAATCCATCTGTTTTTATCCTTTTCAGGGGACGGACATTTTTTCTTATACTGCCACCTGCTGTCGACTGAAATTTACGTCTCAAATGTTCACAGGCGACCTTGCGAATGTCACGTGACTCAAAGACAGCTGAGCCCTGGGCACTTTCAATTGACAGCAGGTGGCAGTACAGGACACAAATGGCAGCCACTTTTACAATCAATGAAATGTTTAGAAACGTTTTTGGGTGTATATTTTGAACAGTAGATTTATATAAAAAAAATAATAATCATTGGTAGTGATGGGTCCAGCGACACTGAGGCATCGATGCGTGCGCCGAGCTTCCAGGGCAAACCCCGTGTCGGTGCGCGTCCTGCTTTAAGAAAGTCACGTGACCACGACCGGAACCGTGTCGACACAGCGGTCGCGCGCCAAACTGTGTTTATAAGGAAGCGCATCTGTCAACAGGATGCACGCTCAAAACAAGCATCGAGTTATTGGCGCGTTACTCTGCGTTAAATATCCGCAAGATGGGAGACGTCACTGGTAAACGCAAGTTTTTTGCCGTGTGCGCACTCAGAGGTGCAGCGCTATATGTCAGCAGGACACGTTGCACGTATGGAAGACCCGCTCTTATACTGGAAGTCCATGGAGGCAACGTTCCCTCACCTATTTATATTGGCCACACAGGTGTTGTGCACACCGGCCTCTTCAGTGCCTTGTGAGAGGATCTTCTCAAAGGCGGGGGAAATTGCCTAAAAAAAAAAAGAAATGGACTGAATAACAAAACGCTGGAGAAACTAATTTTAAAAAAAATAAAAATCTTTAATTACAATGAGTCCATTGTCATTCACAACACTTTTACTTAGGCATTCAGACAGATTTTCACTTAATTTATCAACTGCGTCTCGAATATCAAAGATTTTTTTATGAAAGTACGTATATGTAAAAATAATGTGAATGCAAATGCCTAATCAATGGAATTGGATAAAATTAGTTTGACAGACCAGTGTCAGATAACCCTGTCAAATGTTCTCTGCAAGTCCACCAGGTGTCAGTATTCAGCAACACAGTGTCAATACAGTGTGTCACTGTGTCGAAACCATACAGGATGCCTCATCTACCCATCACTAATCATTGGAGTTTTGCTCAATAACATTCAAATTACACTGGGGCGGTTTTGTTGACTTGAAAAGTAGGACGACTGTCATTTGCATCAACTGTGAAGAAAAATCATTTCATGGTTTGCGTCCGCAGATATCAACAATTCCTGCACCGTAACATTGTGTACCTGGCAACCCTGGCCGACGCCAGCCCGCCGGACAACGTGCCTCCCTCCTCCTCGTTTTCTGCGTCAACTGTACGGAAAGTTTTGAAGCAGCAATTTCAGTTCTTTACCTGCTTTTCCTCCATTCTCTTGTTCTTTTCTGTTGCAGTGTGACCAAAGCTCAGCTTCCCGGCAGCTGAGCGCCAACATCAATAACAGAAGTTGATACTGACCATACCACATTATTGTTATTTATGTCATGCCACACCATTCTGCCTCATTGGATTTATTTTTACACGTTATATGAAGGAGTGTCTGGGTCGCACTGAAAACAGATAATTTAGTTGAAATGGTATTACAAAAGCTGTTATTTTACAAGAATTAAGTCATAATTGATGAAAACTGTACATTTACATGGGATAGATGTTACTTTGCTACGATAAGAAATAAGAGACAATAATTGTCATATTGGGGACAAAAATGTGGCAGCTTTTTGCACTTATTTCACCGCGTTCCAAGGGAAATTTTTTAATTACAATACAAATCATTACAAAGGTCATACTATTACAATTAGTGAGGAAAATTGTTTACTGGGAAAAATGGTAAGTTTTTTTTCCCCTATTTCTTTAAAAATGACAATTTGCGAATTAATTACAAGAATTGGGAAATATGTGCATTTCATGTAATGAGATAAAATACTCCAGATCTAATTTTTGAAGAATAGAATTGCATGATTACAACCACAGAGTAAACAAACACTTAATGAAGACTGGCTTGTCACAACTTAATATAGAACTTTGGAAGATTTTGACCATTCAATTTGGACTGCCTTAGTTTCCCCATCTCCTCTGCGTCCCCACCTCTCCTACATCCTTGTAAGTTGACAGTTTTTTTGTTTTCTTCGAATACCAACTGATTTTTGCAATTTCACTGCTTTTTATTCTTGTGAAAGAAACTATATCCAACGCTTGAGTTTTTCTTCATCAGTGAGTCAGTGAAATGTATTAACTAAGTACTTTATGAAATTCATGGTAAACACTACCTTTATAAATACAAAAAATGCTAATTACTTCCTTTTAGTGTCACTTTGTAACATGGACATTCACGGACAATAAAGACCGCAGAAACGTTGAACTTGCTAGTTGTTTATTTTTTTTCCTTTTTTTGCATTGCTGGTAGAGTTCTAGTCGCCAGCTAAAAAGAACAAGAAGCAACTTAAGCCAAGCAGCCCCGCCCCCTTTAGATGACCTCATGTTATCATTTTGCCGTTATCGTTTTTGGTTTTCCCTTGCCGCCAGCATAGTTGAACCGTTTGACACAGCGGGAGGAAAATAGTAATAAGCTAACAGTTTTAAGTCTGTCTTCAGAAAAGTAAAGAAAAGGGGAAAAAAAAGGCTTTTAAGGGAGTGAACAGACCCCAAAAACAAAACCAAAAAAAAGCAGAACCTCTATGTTGATTGTGCAAAGCACATTTAACTATAAAAAGATAGATATATATGTATATACAGCAAAACTGTAAACATTTTGAAGTGTGTTAGTTTTTTCTGGTGTCATTTCATAAATACAGGCAACATTGGCATCTGCAAACATCACAAAAAAATGACAACATTCTTGGCTTTTGCCGTAAAAACCAAATAAAACGTTTTTTTTCTTAGCATATTTGGTAAAGATGGACAACTTGTGTGTGCTTCTTTTTTCACATAAATCGGGAAAGTGGAAAATAGCCTTTTAACTATAATTATTAATACTGTTGCGAAAATATAACAAGGAGTCGCAGCGTCCAATTTTGCGAGGGCCAAGCAAATGCACCGTTGTTCCGTCTCCTGCTTTGGTCGGGAACGAGCGCTATCATCGGCAAAATGGCACATTTCATATCATATCTGTGTGTGTCTCGGACGAGGAAAAATAAATCGTTATAAACAAAAGTGTATTTGCGTGTTAACTGTGCTGAGCCTGCTCAAAGCCTCTTTAAAAATGTAAGGAAAATGAAAATTGATGTTCCATGTACATGCTAGCTGTACATTTGGCAGTTACAGCTCGCTGTACACACACTAGTTTTTTTTTGTTTTTGTTTTTTTTTTTCAAGCAGTCTCCAGCTCTTGCCTGAAAGGAGGGGCGGGTGCCACCCTCTTCGTAAGGCAGAGAAATGACCACTTCATATTAATAGTAGTAGTTGTAGTAGTGAGTAACTTAAATAGGGCAGAGGGGGTAAATGTCAAAATAGGTCTCTTTTTTTATATACGCAAGAGTACCAGGGCCACGCCAAAAACGGAAGAGGAATTGGTTGAATTGTGAGAGAGTCATAAACGTTACACGAAACAAAGTTGGAAAGTGACGTGCAAAGAAGGCTGGATTTTCTGAGGAAAAATGTATGAACAAAAGTGGCAATGATATGTGCAAAAAAAAATTGCAGTTATGTGGGGAAAAAAAGTAATGACAAGTGATCTTTGATTGAAGAGGGGAAAGGTTGTTGTTACATAAAAAGTTGTAATGTTACAACAATAAAGACGAACAGTATCAAGCAATAAGTCGTAAAATGAGAAAACTGTTGTTACTAGCAAAAAAAATGTTGCCAATATAAAATAATTTGCTAAAGTATCAATGTCACAAGAGCGAAAAATGGGAGAAAAGGTGTAATGTTAAGAGGAAAAACATGTCAAAGAATTGTAATTTTAAGAAAACTAAGTCTTACTTTTGGGAGAAAAATGTCATCAAAACTCAAAAAGTTGAGAAGAGAAAAAAATGTGGCCGTGCAATACAATTGCCCATCCCCCTCTTCCCTTTCTCACAAAGATCCAACTTAACTATCATTAAAACTACAACTTCTCCAAAACTTACAAAAAGATTACATTTAAGTGAAACCATTGCAATTTGACAAGAAGAGACAATTTGATAAGAATGAGGTTGGGCCTTTGGGACATGGGGAAAAAAAACCCTCCAAAAACAATTTCTTCTTCAACTTCTTTTCACAAGAAAAACAAAAATATTTGTTTATATTGTAAATATAAGTTAACCGTTTTTAAAAATCATGTGTGTATATAATGTAAATTTAAAATTATAAATGTATAATTTATAGTTGGTGAAATTTTATAATTATATAAAAAAAAAAAATTGCATTCTATTCTTGTAACATTATGACTTTTTTTCTCCCAAAGTTGTGAATTCAAACTATTTTCCTCGAACAGTTCTGACTTCATTTTTAGAAATTTTGACTTTTTGCTCACAAATTTCAAGAACTAGTAGTTAAATTCAGCCTTAATTGTGCTCGTCAGCTGCATTTTTCCTGTCAGCGTGGCCCTGATAGTGCTTGTAGAAAATTTGCATGTGTGTCGAAAAGGTGGAATAGATTGAGCCAGTGTGTTTACCGTTAGCATGTAGCATGTGTACCGGCCGGCTCAGTACTGGTGCAGGAAGGAGGACCTGTGCTCGTGTTTCAAGGGGAACGACTTGAAGGCCTTGATGCCTTTCAGTTGCTGTTGCTGTTGCTGCTGGCCGAAGGGGAACGGCGAGGAGATGGCGGCGGCCGAAGGCGAGCAGTCGCCGCCGCCGCCGGCCGCCGACCACACGGGCGACTGCAACAACTGCAGGGAGTCGCTCCACTGCGACGAAGGCGGCGCAAGATTCATCTGGTGGTACAAGGAAGAGCTGGGATTGGTCACGCCGCCGCCGTGATGGGCCGAGTGCTGCCACGGCGCTTTGGGAGGCCATGTTTTCGTTTTGCTGTCCTGAGGAAGACGTCACAAAAAGATATCAATGTTAGCGCGTCAATGATTCCCTCCGCCAAGCACAAAGGTTACAAGAATTGTTTTGCATCTAAATAATTAGAAGAAAGTTGGAATCATTACAGGAGAAAAGTTGTAATATAACAATGGAAAACGGATTTAATTGTTTCCATTCCACAACCTAATCTCATAATATTGCGAGAAAATGTATTTTCTTTTTAACGTTATGCAAAAAAGTTGTAATATCACGAGAACCACAAAAACTACTATTTTCTCAACTCAGATGACCGTTGTATCATGTGAAAAAGTAAAAAAAAAAAAAAAGGCAGCTTTAAGAAAAAAGTCAAATAGTTACAAATATTAAGTATTATTCTTTTCAAGAAAATAAAAAAAATAACCTCTCCAAGAAAATAGAATGTACTATTCCGATAAACGGACTTCAGACGCCCCCTTGTGGCGCAAGAGTGATTCTTACCTGGTTGTCGTCTGCGATGTGATGGAGAGGCGGCGACGGTAGCGTGCACGCTTCTGGCTCGCCACAGCTGTGCTTCCTGCACGCACATTTCAGTGGAATCAAAAACAAAACTGCCAGTCAACTAAAAGTATGACGAGTACTACTACATATTGTCTATCATGACTCCTTGGTTTGCAGCAGCCATTTTAGGTTCAGGTTTGAGATGTCATTTTGGGTGGGGGTGGCAGGGGTGGGCACATTTTGGGACTCAAAATCCATCCCGGAGATAAAACAAGACAGACGGACCACACGTCTAGTGAGATTTGCTACTTTTTTCCCCCTGAACACTTAATTTACCTTCTTTGCTTGACGGCCGCCACAAGGTCAGGTCCGGAGAACATGGAAAAGAGGCTGTCGCCATTGGCGGAGGACGTCTCATCGCTGGAGCTGGCGGAGTCTCCCTGATTGGCCGACCAGCTGCTGTTGACCGTCTCGCTGACAATGCAAAAAAAATAAAAAAACGGGTCTTTGGCAGACTCTTTGATCCTTCAACTTACTTGCACACACAGACGGAGAGATGGAAAATCTCGGTCTGGCTTATTCTTGATAACCACTTGGGTGGTACCGGCGCAGAAGGCGCAACCTACCCCTCACTGTAGTACTCGGGGTGTGTCCACGTTCTGTGATGCTCGTCGGGCATGGGCCAGTTGCTGCGAGGGTTGCTGGGGCGACGCGGGTGCTGCACCTGACGCTTCTGCTGCATGGCCTGGCTCACACCGGCCACGTAGCGAGCAAACTCCGGGTCGGAGCCAACTGTCAAAACAATTGCTTTTAAAATCATTTCACACAGGACTGTCGACAGTGTCATAAAAGAACAAAGAAAAAAAAAAATCCCGCGAGTATTTTGTTTGCCTCAAAGTCTTTGTTGTCTGCTTTGGATAATGGAACTTAAACATGCATCGAAAAATGAATGATCAAAAATTAAATATCCTAGCAGCACATATTTTTTACATATGCATGTATTTTGTCCTTATTTACAATTGTATTTTTCCCTACATCCTGTTAGAAAGACCGTCTCCAGGAGTGCTCAAGAAAAATTGTGTCCCGCTCCAGCATTTAAGTTTTGCCCTTACCTTGTGATCCCAAAACACTTTATCATCTTAAACTCTTTTGAGTCAATTTGAGGTTTAGCTGTAGGCTATAACAATCAACATTCTAATAAATCAAGTATTGAAATTTTATAAATTTGAAATAAGCTTTTATAAGATATTCTTTATTTATTGGGATGAACCTGTACTGCACTGTATGTACATTTTATGCGTAAATGTTGCCCACTTGGCATCCGTTGCAGCCTGATCATCCTGGAAGGGGGATCTCCCCCATCGATAGTCCCTTCTCAAGGTTTCTCTTTTTAATGCTGGGGTTTTGAGTTTTTCCTTGCCCACCTGGGGGTAAAGATCAAGGTATGTCGACTGTGGGCATGTGAAGCCCTTTGAGACTGTCTGTGATCAATAAATTTCACTTGACTGTACAATCGATATAAATCATACATTGACTTCAGCCGTGCAGGCTGTCTGAATGCAACAGTGTCAATTAAGTAGATTAAGTTGTCTTTCACAACATTTTGAAGCCTCCAATGCTGTTGTATAAAGAAGAACTTGGATTTAATTAAAAAGTAGGAGGTTACCTGCAGGGTCAAAAGGCAGCGTGTCTCCCAGGACCCCAAAGACGCCTTCACTCTGCTCTCTGTTGGGCCACGTGTTGTTGCGCGGCCCCTGAGGCTTCTGGCCTAGCACCTCGGACATGACGCTGTCCATATATGTGCTCACCAGGCCCAAGCTGTACAGGTCCGAGCTCAGGTCCGGCAGCCCTGGGGAGCCGCCCCACTGGCCGATGGGGCCAAGGGGTGACAACCCTCCAGGCGGAGGTTGCTGACCGGACGTTCCCAGCCACTTGCTGGATGCCCTCTGCTGCGGGGGAGGAAGCTGAGGGGGCGGCGGCTGCTGCGGTTGCTGGCCGATGGGCTGCAGGAGGTGCTGGTAGTACTGCAGGGCCTGGGAGGAAGGCTGCTGGGGCGTGGGCGGGGGTGCTTGTTGTTGTTGTGATGGTGGCGGCGGAGGCTGAGCCTGTGGTTGGGAAAAGGTCTGCGCACCGTGAGAAATAACCGGGGAGGTCGGCGAAGGTCCGGTAGGGGGTTTGAGCTCGGTGGGGTTGGCGGACGCCACCGAGTTTCTCCTCTTGACGAGCGGGGAGGCCTGCTGGGATTTGCCCATGTTGAACCCTGAGAGAAAGTCGATGACGTCCTGCATCTCCTGGTCGGTCGGGAGGTTCATGCCCTGCTCGTCACACGCCAGGCCGTTGGCCAGCGGGTTGTAGGGGCCTGTTTCGGGGCCGGCGGACACAGCCCCCATCTGCAGCAAGCTGTGCAGGCGGCCCTCGCTGTGGCCCAAACTTTTGGCCTTGTCCTCGGATCCCGTCAGCATGCTGCGGGACGGCGTGCTGGGGATGGAGTAGCTGCCGCCGCTGTTGGAGCTGGACGACACCTTCTTGGTGAACTTGGATGTCAGCTTGGAGATAGTTTTGGGGAGGCCGCTCGAGGCCTTGGAGTTGGAGCCCGGCGGCAAATCTGTGTGGCCGCCAAAGTCCGGGCTCTCCCGCTGCAGCTGAATCTGGATGGTCGGCAAGCATTGCTCTCTTTGGACAGAATAAAGACACAAGTACAGTGAACAAATAAAACATGCTAGTGTCAAACATACGCTAGCATGCATGCACGCTAAAACATAGGCTAACGTATGTTTTTAAAAAGGCAGCGAAACTAAGTTCGGCTGTACGTTACTGAAGTATTTAACACTTCATGTTCCCTCTCGTCATTGTCAGACACGTTAGCCCAACCATCCACAATCCATTCACAAACTGTGACGTAACTCGCCCAACGCTGCCTCCCAGTCTTAGTAAAGCCGTGTTCGCCATCTGTCATCCATCACTTCTACGCCGCTCGCAACTTCACTTTGAACCAATGTCCAATGGTTGGAATGACGACGGGCTCCAAGTTCATTTGCTGCACTATACAGTATAGCGGTATCAACAGTGGGCATGCCTTTAGCGTCCTCTTTCTAGGGGAGTGTGAGAGGATAGTTTGGCCTGGGAAGAGACCTCAGTCCCATTTTCTTTAAGACTATGACTCACTTCCTCTCCTTCCATCGATTGATGTCGAACACGGCTGTGTAGAGCACATCCACTAAGCCGAGCGTCTTCTCCGGATCAAGGCTACGCTGGAGCAAGGACATGGTGGCTGGGTCCTCTTTCAGGCACCTGCAAACATGCACACGTCAAGTCAATGTTACTCATTTAGACGCTCGCAAATAGCTTTTGCTCCCACAAATCCCCTCAGGTCCTGTGAGATGAGATTTTCTCTCTTTTGTGTGCGAGATAATGCCTTGCGAGGTCAACAGGTGCAAAGCTTCAGTGCAAAACTATGTGAGCCCGACTCCTGCGAAGCCAGTGAGCCGTTATCTTGTAATGCAGTTGCGAGGGAGCACAAGAATCTAAAATACCATTAAAGCAATAGTGATAAACTGTCGGGAATTGTCTCAACGACCAGAAGTAAACTCACAAACTCGCAAATCCTGCTCAGCAGTTCAGGCCACCTAAGGCACCAGATGAAGAGGTGATGTTCAAAAGAGCTTCAAAGCTCAGACTGGTTTTTTGTTTGTGTGGTTTTTTTTGCCACTTCTAATCATTACAGCTGTCCAGGCCTGGAAACCAAACACGCCACTCCCTCTAGTTCAAATAGATCTCATTGAATGTCACATCCTGCTTGTTTTGGTGTACAGTACACAGAAATCAAACGTCACGCCCTTTGCTTGCATATGTCCATTGAGGCGTCCTTTTTTTTTCCGTTTAAATGTGTGACGATGAAAAGTGGCCTCACCACGTGGAAGGAACCTGGACCACCAGTCTGGATCCTTCGAGGGTGATGTGAGGCGCATACGACTCTTTGTTCTCGATCTGAGCCGTGTCGACCACCACCTGCAATGGAGAATTGTGCGGAAATTAATATGAATTACATTATTTCTTCTATTTTTGCAACAAGGGTGTAACATAAAATGTTAATGTGAAGTCCAAGTGTTCCATTTGACTAAATCTAAGACAGCGCAATGACCTTCTTCCACTTTCTATCGTTAATATCCCCATCAAGAAAGGAGCGGGAGGGAGGTCGGTGGGAGCCCCTTGAGGCTCCCCCCTTGACAACAAACAAGCTCTTTGAAAGGCCTTGGCTCCTCGAGAACCATGCAGCTGGGTCAAAAAGAGGGAGGCGACGTGGGATGTGTGCGTTTATTTCCTGCACTGCAGGAAGTCACTCCATTGTTGCCGAAGGGCAGGTTTATACACGGGAATTCAAAACCTCACAAGAGAACGAGAGAAAGGCACAAAGTATAAGAAAATGCAATACTTTTTTTTTTTTTGTTTGTTATTTTTTTGTGGCGTACGATTGCAGACTGACAGTGAGTAGTGTGTGTGCAGGAGTCAAGTGTTTTTCAAGATTCGTGGCTCGATAAGGAGAAGAGTCCATCCGTCATCAGTCAGATTGTTTTACAACAAGTTGGCATGGGAAACACTCTAGACCACGCAGAGGAAATAAACACTGCATAAGCGTAAACACGGTGGTGTTACTTTGCAAAGATTCTCCGGGATAGAGGCAGGGGTGGGGTCTGCTGGAGGGGCCCTCCCAGGCGAGTCCATCCTTCATCCAGATGTAGCCGGAATGTTTCTTCCCCTTTTCTGTCTCACCGGTGTTGACTTACACCGCTCGGATGCCTCAAAGCAACCTGGGTGACCTCCGCTTATTCAAAACACAGGGCTCGGGATTAAAACCTTATTTTTCCTTTTTGGAAATGAAGGCAAATGGATTTCATCCGTTGCAGGCTGCAGCTACAAGCAAACCATCAGCAGTACAGACAATCTTTTAGATAAAACTATGCTCAAATACTGTCCCCTCCAAAAGTATTGGAACAACAAGGTCAATTCCTGTTTTTGTTGAATACTGAAGACATTTGGCTTTCGGATCATCAGAGAGAAGTTTACGTCCTTTAATGGTATTTACATCTAGATGAGTTAAACGACTCAGGACGGAGCCCCTTTTGTTGAAGACCACTTTCGAAGTGAGCATAAGTATTGGAACGGACGTCATTATATTAACTTTGTGTGAATAACATTTAATACTTGGTAGCATAATCTTTCCTTGCAATAAGTGCGTCAAGCCTGCAAGCCTTTGAATTCACCAGATTGTTGCATTCATCCTTTGAAATGCTTTTCCAGACCTTTGCTGCAACCTCTTTCAGATTTTTTTGTTTTTTAGGGTCTGCCTTCAGTCCTCTTCAGGAGGTGACTTGTATGCTCTATTGGGTTAAGGTCCGGTGATTGACTTGGCCAATCTAAGACCTTCCACTCTTCCACCCCTGATGAAATCCTTTGTTGCGTCGGCCTTTGTGTGTTTTGGGGTCATTGGCTTGTTGCATGATGAAGATTCTGTTGATTTCTGCATATTTCCAGATAAAATGGTTTTGTAGACTTACTTACTTCATTCTACAACTGCCATCGTAAGTTACATCAACAAAGGCAACCTCAGCTTCAAAATGCTTTCTTTTTCTTCTAGAGACACCTCTCTGCTCTTCATGGTTGGTTAACAGCAAACGAGACTGCTTATTTGAATGAGTTAGCTAGCAACCAATGGAGGCTATACCTCTTCGTCCAAAGTTAGATGGGATGGGCTCAAGCATCCTTGCGATCCAAATGAGGATAAGTTGAATGGCAAACCGTGATACAGCTGAGGAATATGGTACTCACTAAACCAGCTTGTGCAAACAGCAGCTGGACGGCCGTCTTGCAGGCTCCCCTCCAGCTGGATGGACACACTTGGTTGAGCACTTCGGTGACAGGGGAGTCGTCCCTGGGGGTCACCCCGTTTTGGCCCAGTGCCTCCTTAATGAGCTGCAGCATGGTTTGCTGAGAGGACAACGAACACATTTATCTTCATTTTCAAGACAACATTTTTCATGCAATAGTAAGAAAGCGGCTGTACCATTTTCAGTTTTAGGTTCTCCGCCGCAGACTCGTTGAAGGACACGCCTTTGAGGAAATGAGAGCCGATCTGCACGGGGATGGTAGGCAACTCGCACTGGATGGGCTGGGAGGTGGTGTGCATCCGGCCCGCCTGCTGTGCCTCTGCCTCGCCGCAGCAACCCTGCAACGAAAACAACAAACAATTACAACAACAACTACAAAAAAAAATCAATAAAATAAAAATCTGCACATCAGGCACTTTAGCAATTGTTCATCATTCAGTGTTTGGAAGCTATGGCCCACCTGCAAAGCTGCCTCCACACATTTTGGGTTGAGATGGAAGCCGGCCTTCAGCGCGTACTCACTGTGGCCCAGGCTTTCCAGCGCTACTTTGTACGCCTGCGGACGGGAGAGACACTCAAGTCAGTTCTACTTCATTAACAATAGAATATATGTTGATACGTCTTTATTCAGTAAGCTGTATTGAAGTTGTATTGTATTGTATAGTATATTGCTCTTTTACAATAGCTGCGGTTGTAATAAAGTTTTTTACACAGCGTAACAAAACGATTAACAATACAATGGAACACATAAGTGGATGGATGTTAGATGGATTTATACTGAAACCTAAAATATGTTTTAAAAATTCATTTAACAGTAAAATTAAAAATAAATCATAGTGCCGCATTTGGCCACTCACTGCAATGTGTTGCAATGTGTAGCGTTTGAGAAGAATGAGGCAGAAGATGGCACTGAATGGCCTTTTAATGTACAGCCACATGAAATGCTAAAAACAGGCATGTCTGTCCTGCTCACAGCCAGTCAATTCCTGGTATGTCTTGGCAGTAACATTTTCATTCGTATTTATCTTCATCAGGTCTTGAATTAAACAATTCAAAAGCTCATGCTTAGATCACCCCTCCAATTAGGTTTCAAGAACACCAATTGATTAGTAAAAATCTATAATACATGAAAATCTATTTTTTGCAACTCAATCCAACAGACAGGCACTCGCAATGGTAAAATGAAAACCAAACTAGAGGGGGGTTAAAAATTGAAATGTTAACCTGTAAAGCGCTATCTATCTTCATGTTGAGCTCCTTCAGCTGGTGCTCCGGGATGTTGGTGTTGTGCGAGCAGAAGAGCTGCTGGACCTGGAGGCCTGCCAGGCAGCCGTCACGACCCCTCTCCCGCAGCCTTGACATAGCCTGAGGGTTCAGCAACATTCTTCATAAATGTTCCCGCAGCAGTCCAAAAGTACAACAAGAGATCTGTTCTCATGAGGTTATTTTGCAGTGACTTCTTTTTAATAGACATTTCCTGAATCTAGAACTTGGGAGTCAAACCTCCAAGATATTCTACACAGATCAATCCCAGCAGTCCCCCACACATACCAAAGCTCTCTGCTTCATTGTATACAAACAAGGTATAAAATGGACCGGCGGGACTGATTCGCTGGAGGACACTCGAGCTCCGATTACAATGGGGCCTCACTCGCCCTTGTACGGTTATAGTCCGGTATTGTGATAGCGACACAAAAGGTTCTCAAACCTTTTGGGTGAAGGGACCCCTTACAAGGAAGACAAAAAAATTAAGTAAAAAAGTAAAAAGTAATTGGTTCAGTATGTGTGTTTTATTGGCGTGCCGATCCACATACGTATATTTTACTTTCCACATAATTGATCGGAAATGATTTTGTAAAAGCCCCAAGCTATAGCTCACTAGGGTGGGTCCGGGAATTCCACTCTTTTTGAATATGGACGATAACTACACAGCCTTCATCTTCGTGGCGGCTTACCTCAGCTGCACCTTTCCATGAGCGGGAAGCTTCCTCCAGCTCTGTGAGCGGCCCGAGCTCGGCGCTTTGGGCACGAACGCTGGCCGAGCGTTCCTGGGCCTGCGCGAGAGCCTCGGCCAGACAGGACTGGGCCACGGGCTGGACTTTCTGCAGGGTCTGCGAAAGGAACTGGAAGTGGACCTGCATCACCATCAAGAAGCATCGACCCAAGACCTGGAAGCGAAGAACAGAATGTTTGCTGAGCAGCGAGCTTCAGTTTTACATTAGAACATAAAAACTTTACCAATATTTCCTTTGCACGACCCTGCTGGAAATATCTCAGGGTAGTCAAGACAGGGGCATGTTTACTCCTCAACAACCTGCAGTCATTCAATTGTGTTGGTTTCGCTTTAGACTGATGAGTGTACACACCATGGCTGTGTTCCACAATACCAGTAACTGATGTCACGCAACCAGTATGTGTGCATAGATTGCTGGGCCAAGCATGACCTGTAAGCCGAAAACGGTGGCTCAACATAAACGTCACGTAAGCAAATGCAGAAAGCGGTTCCCTGAGGACTGAGCAACATTTTCGGGCCACAGCAAGTGGCAAAATGGCCGCCCCCTGAGATGGATAAAAATGGCTGGATTTTTCTGCTTTATTCACATTCCACAAACGCAATATTAATCCGAATGACTAGTCGGATCGCATAGAACATATTACTTCTCCTTTAATGATAAGACGCACTTCTAATGTCGCATATTCAGAGCACATTTAATTGTCTGTTATCTCTTGGGCGGCACGGTGGCTGACTGGTCAGCATGTCGGCCTCTCAGTTCAGAGGTGCAGGGTTCGATTCCGACCTTCCTGTGTGGCGTTTGCATGTTCTGCCCGCACTTGCGTGTGCTTTCTCCGAGTGCTCCGGTTTCCACCAACATTCCAAAGACATGCATGGTAGGTTGATTGAACATTCAAAATTAGCTCTAGGTGTGATTGTTAGCGTGGATGGTTGTCTTTGTGTCCCCTGCGATTGGTTGGCAACCAATTCAGGGTGTACCACGCCCACTGCCCGAGGACAGCTGGGATTGGCTCCAGCATGCCCGCGACAATTGTGCGGCGAAGCGGCTCAGGTATATATATATACATAGTGGGTCAATCCATTTTCAATCCCAAATTGTGTTACGTTTAACCCAACGATATTTAGAGTGTGCACTCTGGATATGATACAGAACATGCAAAGTCACAGCGTCTTGTGATGATGTCATGATTAATCCATGAGAACTCAGCGGGAATAAAAGCATACAAAGCAGACAGAACAAATTATCACAGAAGAAACAATGCTTGCCAATGAAATGCGGACTCATTCCATACAACCACAACAAGCATATGTCATCATTCATAAAAGAGCTTGACAGGACGACGAGCGAATGTTACAAAGTCGTGCACAGCAACAAAGTCGGGAAAAGGAAAAAGAAAACATGACCGAGTTGCAGATAATGGAGAACACGTGTGATTGGCTGGGTGGGATCCCACAGTCATGGAAATTATTAAGAGGAAGAAGGACAACAAAAAAATGATAATGGGCCCAAATTAAGTGAATCATGAAGCCATCAAAATGTATCCTTCTATTTTTCTGCGAACACCTGCAGTACTGCTGTTGTGGAGGGCCGACATGCATGAAAATCTCGAGCTCCTTAAGGGGTTGAAGACCTTGAAATTGTAACCAGATGGCTACTTTCAACGCAGTGCCAAGGAAGGAAAAAAAAAAAGCTGCTGGGTTATTTCTTTCTTACCAATAGCTTATCATTATGGAACTTCATTTTCACCATTTGGAAGAAAGGACTTAATAAATTTTAATGAGATTTAGATACTTCATTAAGAAGAAAATGGAAAAGTTCAACACAAAGTAAAAGTACCACAAAAATATTTCACCATTTTTATATGTTCACACGTTTTGGCTCACGACCAATCATTGCTCAGCTTCAGAAAACAGGAGAGCCGCGATTAGTCGTTACCTGAGCCCCGAGCTAATGTGATGTCCATTTTCAGTCGACAGAAAGAGACAAAAATGGCCAACCCTGAGATGGCTGAAAAAAATGGGGGGGATTTTGCGACTTAATTCATATTTCACAAGCGTAATATTCATCAGAATTCCGTGTTAGGAATAGTGAAGGCAAATAGAATTTTGGAGGGTTGACTTCCCCTTTAAGGTCTTGTCTCATGTTGAGTTGTAGACTTTGACAAATTATTTGTGGCTTGGAAGCACACACCTCGGGCTATTGACGTGGCTAATCACAGCTTTTGCAACGTACAAAAGGGCACATCATGGGAAATTTGTGACTGCCTTCTACCAATGAAAATGTTTTCATCGCCAAGCCCTTGTCATGCTGGTAACGCGCAAGAACCATATGACAATGCAACGATGCAGAGCTCGTTGAACAATTTTGGCATAAACAAATTGTTAATGAATAAAATGTTAATGAGTAAAAGCCAATTGGTTTGACTAAACCAAGTGTCTGTAACTCCCATCATTATCCGATTGGCTGACAATTGAGTGGCAAATGCCGTCATAATTACTGCGTGCATTCTTCTGTTATGGAGGCAGCCGTGCGGTGAGCTTTGATCGACGTCACCTCAACGCTCATGTGTGTACGACTTGTGCCAAAGTATTCGGGCAGTTATTTTAGTTGTGTACATGTGACAACTTAAGCGCCTTTACTTTAAATACAGCAGAAACTGTGAATGGGGCAGATGCTTACGCAGCTTGAACTGAAAACAATGCAACTATACAGATTCTAAGGTTAATTACAAATTAGAGATTTAGTCTTATCTTTAATTCTAAGATTTGCCAAATCAGGGGGGAAAGTAGTGGCTAGTTATCTTGGTTTATAGACATTATTGTTAACATACGGATTTGAAATAGTTGAGTCCATTTGAACTTTATGGCAAACCAAAACAGCAGTATTAACAGCCAGTGTTGAGTCTTGCTTCATGCTGCAAAAAGGTTTCACGCGCAGTCTAAAAGATGATCTGTGTGAAGTGCAATATGGCGTGAAACATTCTCTCAATTTATAGATGCCACAGTTCATGCAAGTGGATTTAATTGTTAAGTGAATGTCATTGTTAACGCTGTAGCTAACTAAAAAAGCAGCATCATAATCGTGCATGTTCGCAGCATTTGGATTACAGGGATATTACGCACTCACTCACTAATGTTCCGTGTGTCCACGTTGTCGCTTGGCAGATAGGCTTAAATTAATTGTAAAATGCGACAAATACAGTTCTCATTCAATCCTTTATAAAAAAAAAAAAAGGTGCAGGGACTCTAATGGTGCATATTTGGGTGTAGAATCATGCTCAGATTTGGGTGGAAAAGATGCTTTACATGCTCATCAGAAATTTTTGGGGGGGTAAAGGAAAGAAAGGCAGGGTGAGTGTAGTCAGAGAAAAAGAACTGATGGCGTAAAGCCTCACATACCACAACTCCCTCAACTCACAATTGTATTTGCCCCCTTTTCTCTTTCCTTTTTTGAAGAGCTCATAGCACAAACTGCTGCCAGACTGCATTCTTCGCCTTTCAGACAGGCAGAAAAAAAAGAAAAAAAATCCTCTTCAGTCGCAACTAACTTTTGTGAAGAGACTTCCTCTGTTAACAGCTATTAGACATTTGTTTTCCTCCATGACTATGTTGTGCACTAAAAGACTTCCAAGGGCTACCTCACCGTTTAAAAACCTTTTTTTTTTTATGGATGTGTGATTCACTTTTCAAACACATTGGACATGAGCCTTAAACAACTAAAACACCCAAATGAGGTCAGTGTGCAGCATCAAAACGTATCACAGGTTTGCTTTCCTGCTTCAACAAATGCACCCCTATGCCCGCGGCCAGACGGCCAAGGCGTGCGGTCAAATCGTTCAGACTCACGCTTCCTCTAATATTCATGCACGCATATTTGGAGACCGCACGTTTTTACCGAGAGCGGTCCACAAGTGTTTCCTGTTTTGGGCAAAGCCACATCCACGGGAGAGGTGCAGCGCTCTCCGACAGCAACCTGACCGCAGTTCCCATAGACCATAATTGTTGGGGAGAAAATGTGACTTAAATGTCCTTAATTGTGGCCATCAATCAGAGCGTCTTAATTCAGAGCGGCGTTAACACGCCTCATGAGACTTCATTCCAGCCAGCATCAAAGGACATTGTCAAGAGATGAACACTGGACGTTAGCGTGAATTATGCAGACTCAAGTCTTGACTGCAGTGCAATGACAGCCGCTGCGGCTTGCCTGCTTAGATTAATTAGATACGTTGTGATGTCAGCGATGGTTGCTTTCAACACAAAAGGTGGCTAGTATAAGTTTCTGGACTGTTAGGGCTGGATTTACAGCGTAGGTCCAAGTGCCTGGTTCCGATTCCCAGCAAATGTCTACTGTAGCATTATTATTATTATTTTTTTTTGTGACTGTCTTATTTTTGTGTCTATTTCAGGTGACCTGTGTATCTCTTAATGAGCAGGGGTTCAAGCTCTCTAAAAGTCATAAAATTTTAGATCGGCTCAAATTCCATTTTAACTCTTTTACTGGATCAGGGTTGACTAATGTTGTGGTCAACGGGTTTATGTGGAACAATTTCTCATAATGTGTACGTGTGTTTTCGAGCAAATGGCTCCCGTGTTGACACAGGAAGTAAGTAAATTCAGCGGTGAGTATGAAGATCATGTAGAATCCCGCACGGTTTTCACACGACGGCCTCGGGTTCTCACACTATGCTAACACAGGGTGGGGAACTTGAGCTGGAAAACACTGATTCATTAAGTCAGCCATCGGACAAGAGAGCACCCAGGCATCGCAGCATATTAGCGCCAAGGCTATAAACAGTAATAACCAAAAACTCCTCTAAAAACTGCCTGTGGTTCACTTGGTTCTAACTAACATAACACAACACAAAAGGCGTTGAACAAGTGTTGTGTAGTTGAGTGAATTCTGGGAATTCAAAAGTTTTTGTTTCCTCCCATTTCCATAGTGGCCTCACGTCATTAACTCAATTACCTAACATGTCACGGCAAATGTGTGAAACGAGACATTTTTATTGCCCTTTAGACTTAATACGCCACCTAAGTTTCATGCCGATCAACTTCAAATTAGAGGCACAAAAAAACGAACAAACAAAAAAAAAGATCAAAGATTAATAGATCATCGATAATAAAATTGATCGATAACTATTTTGATCATTGATTAATCGTTTAGAGTGGTCCCCAAGGATTTTTCCGGACCAGTTCATACAAGTCCTTTTGCGGACTTGCACTTGTTGCTAATGCTAACAACAAACTGCTACCCAGTAGTAGCCACTAACGCCGGAGATTTGTGTTCTGTCATCCAATGATGGTGTAATTAACTAGCGCTTTGTTGGCATCCTAAATTAGCAACTGAATAAGATTTCGGGCTAAGTAATGGTTGGTTGGGTATGTTTGCAGCTTCTTTGACATGGCTGTCTGAAATGACTGTCAGGCGGACCAATCATGTTGCCTTAATAATGTGATTCCGCTGTTTTATTTTCAACAGCCATTCCGCGGATCACCGCTAGTCACGAGTCCATCATAGATGGATGTAACGGAGAGAAGCCTGTCACTTTTCCAAACAAGATATTTTTTAGCCTCAAATAATAAGGAAGTACTACAATTTTTTTTCTCTTTCATCTGCGCAGCCTGGTCCAAAGTGGCCCACTGGTTTAGAGACATTATTAAACATAAAACTGTCCTTATCTTCACATAATAGTTCATTATAATAGTTGCAGGACCTACCTCAACGTCTTGCAGGTTGAAGTCGTTCTGATCTTTGAAGTTGGCGGCCCCGGCACTCAGCTCCATCAGCATCTTAGCAATCTCCGGCTTGATGGCCGCCGTCAGCCGGCTGGCCGCCTCCATGACGTGTTCCTGCACGTCCTTCAGTTGCATAGCTGCTTTGGAGTAGTGAGAGTTCCTGAACACGCTGCTGAACAGGTCGGTGAGGAAGGCGCTGGCCCGGCAGAACACGTTGAGGGCGTCCAAGTACTTGGAGATGCCCTGCTGGATGTCGGCCACCGCCGTAGTGGGCGAGGCGGAGGGCGGGTGGC
Source organism: Idiotropiscis lumnitzeri (assembly GCF_059441095.1). Taxonomy (NCBI): domain Eukaryota; kingdom Metazoa; phylum Chordata; class Actinopteri; order Syngnathiformes; family Syngnathidae; genus Idiotropiscis; species Idiotropiscis lumnitzeri. The sequence goes on along the minus strand of NC_142395.1, from coordinate 15,336,350 downwards.
AGCCGCCGGGTAGGCCCATGGGCGAGGAGGCCGAGCAAGAGGAGGCCAGTGAGGCGCTGAGGGTCCGGCTCAACTCAGGCATCTGGTACTGCTGGTGCTGTTGGACTTTCTGCTTGGACCCGCCGAGCAAAAAGCGACGCTTGTAGTCCATTTTACTTTGTTGCACACTGCAACAATACATAGGTGGTGCACCACCACCGGAAGATCCTGTTTCTGTTTAGCTTTTCCACCCCAAAAAACTAAAAATCCTCTCGACCACACAAGGACAACGCTCACACCGCGACAGTCCCGGTCACGTAAAAAGACCACTGAGGGTTTCTGCCTGCCGGAGGCTCATCTCAGTGCACCTTAGGAGAATCCAAAGGCAGGAGTGGCGAGAAGAGAGGGCCAGGAGCCTATGTGAAGTGCTTACATGCAGGCCAGCTGCATATAAAGACGCATTCCTCCAAGATTCTGGTTCAGCTTCAAAAACTGATCCGAGAGCCAAAGTTTAAAGTGCATTAGCCTTCCTTACGAAGAGGGAAAAAAAACAAGTCTTCATACAGTCTGTAGCTTTTGTACATATAGAAACCCTTCACTGATGAAAGTAGAAAATAATCAGATTGAAAGCAAAAATGACATAAACAAAACACTGGTCAACAGCATGGATCTTACAAAATGTTTTAAAAAAACATGCAAACAAATTCCCGACTGCGAGGATGAGGCGGATCCGGTCCGTCTCAAGGTGCTCCTCTCCAAACGCGACACTTGACTGTGTGTGTCCACCGCCCCCACCCGACGTGCTTCCTGCTTTTCCCGTCCGTGTGCCGGCTGAGGTAGGTGGGACTTGCCCGCGGATGCAGATTACAGCGACAAGAGCACAAATGTATCTGTAAGGCCTCTAGGTCATTTCCTAGGGGAGGAGGGGAAAAAAACAGACAAGTTGAAGGTTAGTAATGCATCCGACAAGGAAGGATGAGCTTCATTTGTGGCTCAGAATAAACCAGGTTGCCATTTCCCAATGAACGTGAGGCCAACATTAACTGTTGAGTTGAAGTGAAGGTTTTGTCGGTCATTTCTAACCATGTATCCTCAAACGTTGAAAGATCAAATTTGAAAGAAATATAGGACATCTTAAAAAAAAACAGGGCACTTCGGCAAAGTCAGGATGGCGGAGCATGTATAGTTCTACTCGATCGAGGTAAAACGAATAATCGACAATTAAATCGATCAACAAATGAACCCCATCTCGCCGATGCCAGCTTCTAGTAGAAGTTTCGGTGCAGATTCCAAATTTTCCCTCAGATTTTCATCATAAAATAATAATAATATATTTAATAACAGGACTTTTTTTCACTGAAAAGTCATCGCGAGAAATTAAACAAAAAATTAAAATATCTCATTACAGGGGGAAAAAAGTAAAAATCAGGATCACAAATATATTTTGGGATCCATAAAGCCATCTCTGCTTAAAATTTGCTGTTAAAAATTACTTGAGTAGCTTTCTTTCATTTCAATTTGTCCAAATCCTCAGAACTTCATCTTCTTATCAGTAAAAATCCTCCAATTTCTGAAGCCCTTTATGAAAGCGGATTTGTGTTCAATCAAAATAAAAATGTACTTTCACTTTGGAAAAACAATGTTCAACATTTTTACCAATTTTCTGACGTTACAACTAAATCCGTAAGCAAATAAAGCAAGGTGGAGACTGTGGAATATTAATACTCCAAAAATATGCAACAGCAACAGGGTAAGCTAACGTCATTATCTTAAAACTAAGTAAGACGCATCTTTGTGATGTCAGCAATCTTCTTTAAGGTGAGACTGAGGTTAGAAAGAAAACCAAATGCAGGAGCAACGTGGACACTGTGCAGTACAATATTGCACCGTACGATATTCTAATGGCTAACTGTTCGTCAAGTAGTACTTTCGTTGCGAGGCAACTCCTGTGACTGGTAGTTGTACTTTTCAAGACCACGACAGTGCGACAATCATTTCTTGCAAGAAGACGCCGTTGTTTTTGCGACGGCACAGAAAGACACATTGTCCCTGTCACAATCATGTCATTCACAAGACAGACGCAATCGGTTCTTGCCACTGGACTGAATGTATTCATTTGTACGCTGGTGAGGACATTCGTAAGCGGGAATCGCTGAAGGCAACCAGCATTACGCTGCAGATGAAATCACTGCCATTTGCTTATTTTGTTTTTGTTGAAAAACAACGTGTCTGATTCAGTCGGTCATACATTCGATATTACCGTACTTGTGTTGCCATCTGATTGGAAAAAAAACAATATTGACTGCAATCCAACTGCAATGGACTACAAGGACAAAAGTATTGGGGCGGCTGGCCATTACACAAAGAGGGAGAAAAGCCTCCATGTCGTTCCACGAGACTTTGTTTGGATTGAGTGTCTCTGTAAATGCTCGCCATATCTATGCTCTTGTTCAAACAAACTTCCACACCAAATACAGCCAAGCAGGCCTTTGTGGACGAGTGCCTTCCCAGAACTATTTCAGCATACAGTTTTCCAAAATGTCTGGAGTCATGATTTACGGCCGTTTACTGAGGTAGCGCCGTGGCGTAGTGGTTATCGCGTTTGCCTCACAGTTGAGTCACAAGTGCCAACATTCGTCCATTATCAAATGAATCAACCACTTTATTAATTGAACTTAAAATAGTCAAAACCCTCTGATATCGGCCTCTCAACAACATGTAATTTGTTTTCATGACAGAAGACTAATTACACAGGAGAAGTGGACATGAAAAAAAAATCTGTTGAGTTAGGTTTGCATGCCGATTGAAATAAAAATTGGCATGCATTGCAGTTTTTCTAGCACGGCAACTTTCGCTCCAGCAAAACTCCGCCGATTATGTAGTAAGAAGAGCTGATTACGATTGGACTCATCTACAGCCACGTGGCAACTTGTTTGTTCAGCCACAATTGTGCGGTGAGAGGTGTGTGCTGTTCCCAGTAAGTCTTTGCAAACAATATCTACAAATAGAAAGCCAGCATTGTACAAATTAAGAGGATTAGTGCTAACTTTTCTTTTAAAGCTGATTGCCATGAGTAGGATGTAAATTACATTTTATTTTATGCCGTTTTGTTTGCTTTCAAAGCTTGTAACTATCTCAGCATAGTGCTCTATTTACATCCATAGACACTCATTTCCTATATTTTTGGAGAAACTGGGAATCCTATAGCTAAAGAAAATTTTGATTCGTTTTGCATTCTGCACCTAAAAAATAGTTACACACAGCTGTCGGTCATAACTCAACAAAAATTGTGTTATCTTTACGTTCAATCAAAACAAGAGCATTTGCATACATCAGCCACATCCCAAAAACACGCATGCTGTGTTAATTGAGGACCGCTCACACGTGAGAATGTGAATAGTTGTTAGTCTATAAGTGGCCTGTGACTGACTGGTAACCAGACCAGCTCTCCCCAAATGTTCGCATTGAGACTGAACATAATTAACCTGTTCACCTACATTTGACATTTTTGTTGAGCTGTCAGCGGTAAGCTTTTTCAAATCTAAATTAGACTACTCACAAAAAAAAATTGAGATAGTAGGCTTTTAGGATCAACCTAAAATGCACTATGATCTTTACAGGTGAACTTAGTTTGACCTTGTGTAAACTTTTGAATGCACAAGTCCTGTGCGATGATTCAGTATTTTTGCACAACTCGCTGTTTGCGTTTGCTGTGCAAGCATCAGTGCATTTTAAGTTCATGTTGAAATTTTACCTGAATGCTGATTATCGCAAACTTTCTGGGAGTTGTGTACTCGCGTTGGCTCAATAAAAGATTGTGAAACACTGAGTAAGAACGAGCAGCATGGGTCAACGAATAAGGGTTTCTTAAGATTTGGGCCATCCGATTTTACTTTTGGAAAATAATGATCAACCTGTTTTGCCTTTTTTCTGACATGCAAAAGACCAAACCAGTAACCGAATCCTAATTAATGTATGTTTGTGTATTTTCTGCGTTGTCAATTTGAAATAATGTCATGCTTTATAATAATCAACAGTAAGGCTGCACAATATTGGGAAATACATGCAATATGGGTGTGGAAAATAGTGATAAATATTACTGCGATATTTATCACGTACCTGAAGTAATGCCATTTTTTTATTATCTAACAAAAGAAATACTTCTCAATGTATTCTTAACTATTTGTAATGCCCCCAAATACTGTTCACTCACGCATCTGATTGGTAAAAGTCAGATAAAAGAATATTATTCCATAGGAAACTTATTGAGAGATGCATATTGCACGGGCCACAATGATATTTTTCCAATATATTGTGCAGCCCTAATCAACACAATCGATTACGCTGATCAACAAATTTGTACTTTATTTTTTAATTAGATAAGCTAAAACTTCAGAATCTGCCATTGTCTTTTTTTCCTCTAGCACGTTAGGTTTCCATAATAACAATAATGATCTGTAATAATTTAGTGATATATTACTATATAGACATTCTTTATGAAAAATAGCTATGAATTACAGCGCATGGTAAAATCTGTGCACAAGCTTTTATTGTTCAAACTTAAAAAACAAAAACAAAAAAAATTTAATTATCTCAAAATTCGTGTCAAACATTTTGAGACACAAAGTCATTTCTGTATTTAAAATAAGCGTTACTTGCCCCCCAAGTTTTGTTAAGTCACACACACACCAATCTTGTCACACACATATTTGCTGGGTGAAAAGTTTCCGTCACTGCTTTTTCTATCAGTCTGTGGAACAGACGTCGTTATCTGCTATCACCACGCCGGAAGTGTCTGTGTTTTGGGATGGATTGTAACTTGCAGTAGAGAGCGGGCAAAACACGCTGCCGTCACCACACTGCCTTCTAACACACACACACACACACACACAACATCCCGACAACATTCTGCCGACCTTCAGACCCCGCTTCCTTTCCCAAACAGCGAACAGCCCTCGTCTGTTGCCGTGTGAGTGGAAAGCGAGAGCGCAGGGAAACTGGTGACCTCAGCGCAAAGGGACAAAAGTGACGCTCAATGCGCTTCCTGAAACAGAAAAAGCAATTCAGCTGTACCACAACATACAGGAACACGGAATGGGTGACCTAATTTGATGGAAAATCGCCTTTTTCTTTGTTTTAACCTGGCATGGATGGCAAAGAGAAAAAAGTGTGCTAATAAACAGCCATCCATTTTCTATTTCCATCTTCTGGGACCTATCCAAGCTAATTTAAATTTGGACTTGCTGGCAAACATGAGCTCATGTAGACTCTACACAGGACGGCCAGAGACCAGATTCAAACTGTGGATCTCAAAACTGTTGTGATCATCACTAGTCTACCATGCTATCCTGCGATGACAACCATAGAACAGAGTATGGAAGTGACTTTGAAGGCAAGTGTTGGCAAGAAGTTGGAATTTGTCAGGCTGCTCAGAGCAGCACTTTTTTCAGCAGATAGAACGGAGATGGCATGCTGCTAATGTCGAAATGACTTGTTACCTGTTTGTCAAGTGTCTTCAAAGGGGGAAATACTTCTGCTTTGTTAGTCTTATTATACCGTGGTTAACTTCTCTTTGTATGACAGTTGCTAAAATACCAATTAAGGAATCCACTTTGGTTATGAAAGGCGTTCTAATGCAATTTGCATTGTTGCTTACTACGGGAGCAATAAAAAAAAAACTAAATAAAAACTTTAGTCTCTTGGCTGTTCAGTCAGCTTCTTAATCAACAATATTTCATTTACACGTCTAGTTCTCATTCGAGGATTACGAGCATTTGCAGGCAGGCCAGCGCATGCTAACTGAGTTAACCCCGTGGAGGGGAGCTAACGTGAGTAAACTGGGCTGACCTGCGAGTCTCAAAAGAGATTAGCGCCACAGGGAAGCTGCCAGGTGGCCCTCTGTGTTTGCAGGTCGACACGTTTCTTTCTATGCAGCATTAGCCAGCGCGAAGAAAACAGGAAACCTGACCTCAGCTACCTAGAGGCTAATCACGCGCAATCACCCACTTTCACACAGGGCACTGTCAGTCAGTTGCGCTAGCTTGATCTAGACGCGGAAATATAGATTTGTTTCACTGATGGACTCAATTTGTTAACAGATGGTCTTGGATTCAAGACTAACTACAGAATAGAAAGGCTTGTTTCCGTAAGGCAGTACAGATCATTTTGTTCTTTTTTTGGGACATTTCCACTAGTGTCAACTGTCGAGCGTAAATACTTTCGTAGTTGGCTGCGGTGTTGATGGGTCAAGACAATTTATTACCCAAGATAGACGAGATTTATTAAGTCTTATTTTTCCATTGCTGCACACACAACACGCATAAATCACCTGATATAGGTAGCCGACATGATCATACATTCTGGTCAATGCTATTCATTTATGAAATCAGATTTCAAACTGTGGCCAACTGAAAAACAAATCAAGGCTCGTGTCTTGCCTAAATGAATGGCAAATAAAAAGGAATATGCTTTCCCCATTGTTGGCCATTCATGCTGATCATGGACATTACGCGTGGCAAGTGAGTACAGGAAATCTGCTCCAACTCGCTGCAAGCGTTCCTTCGTGGGTATTTGGCAAAAAAATAAAAAATAAAAATCTAGAAATAAGCCGGATTTAAGAGTAAGGAAATTGGCTTTGAAATCAGGTTACAAACAAACATTGAAGAAATCATCAGAGAAAATTGTCAAATATTTGCTCTTCGTTATGCCCAACAAGACTTGCAATCGACCCGATTCAAGAGTTATCCGATGGGCACAAGGTTAAAGTAAGTCCTGATAATATCTTAGCTGATTTATCTCCCCCAGCCCCTCGTCTTGGGCTTTACATTTGACAGATTTACTGTTCCAAAGCCCAAGTGACCCGCTCTACCTCTTCTGGGCCCCCCCTCGCTGTATTGGAGATCGCACCCAAACAAAACATGAAGTGATGTGTCCACTTCGGAATCGAGGATCCAGAGCCGCCCCCACTGCAGGGGGGGCCCTCGGCGGCTAATGTTAGCTCTAGCCCTGTGCTCGTGCCAGCTGCTCCGTTTCGACGGGAAGAGGCTTAAATTTCCTGGAGAGACCTGTCTGTCGCCAGAGACAAAAATGTAAAAGCCAAAGTATGCCATTGTGTTTACAAGTATTATTTACCTCTCACTCATAAGACAACCACTGGCAAAAATGGAATCGCCAATCTCTGAGGATGTTGGTTCATTTTGCCTTTAACATCTTTCACACGTTTGTCTGTACTTGGACCAGAATTTAGACAACAACGACATCTTTTGCAATATTGTGTGACAGATGGATTACCTTTTTTAAGAATTTTGATACACAATGTGATTCCAGAATTATTTTCACATATTTTTATTTCTCTACTTGGTATAAAATTGGAACTTACTGACTACACTTATTTTAGTGTTTCTTAAAAACAGAAAGTTGCCATTTGAAATGACCTCACTTTTGTGTCTGTGAGCTACTATTTTGCCCACAAATTTGATGCCATCATTTTTGCTAAGGGCTGTATTCTGGATACACATTTTTCAAAAGGATTTTGATGCACATCTCCTGCTTGGCATTGACTCACTTACATGATGTGCCTACTAACCACTCCTGAGCAGATGTGCACACCCTCACGTCGGTTTGTTGAGTCATTTGCCATTCGTTTTTATCGACTCACACTCAGCCCTCTCCCTCCCTCCCTCCCTCCCAGTGGTGGCAAATCAAACTCTTCAAGTTTGTGCAGCCGCTACTTTTGGATCGACGTTTGCATGGCCGTCAGGTAGTTTAACAGGGGCCGCTGTGACATATGGTGACAGCTCCTTAACCATCTTCAGAGGTGGACACGACAACGCTCCCGTCACAAGCCATGGACATTAGCTCGCTCATGAAGTCTATTTTGGCTTCTGTGGGCAAAAAAAAAAAAAAAAAACAGCTGCATGCCGCACTGATTTTAGACGCTAGTAAAGGTTGGGCTGAGGAGGGGGGGGGTTCTCCCTTACATCTGTTGCCAATGAAGCTCAGGAATGTTATTTCTCTACTCAACTCTTAGCCTAATGCAGCTTCAAAAGGAAGGAGCAGGTCAGGAAAAGGGGCAACACATCCCATGTCGATGCATATAAGAGCAACGGGACTGGGCAACAGTTTGTGGGCCTTGTTTTCATTTTGACATGGCAAAACGGTCAAAACATAGCAAAAACTACAAAACTGACTTTGGGGCTGACAATGGGATTACCCACGCACACGCCTCAGAAATATAAATTATACAATGATTTTGGGAAGTAGCCAACGAGCTAACAGACGACTGTTGACAGCTGGTGAAAGTCGCCTACGTCCTCTTGATGAATATATATATAAAGCCGAGGAACCCCTGTACAGACAAGAACTGTACTACTCACGCACAAATTTAGGTTATCTGGCCGCCATAGGAACAGAACTACACAAACCAAGGATGCCCTGTACACGTTTTTCATCATAACTACCATGATATGGTCACGTAAGAATTGCAAAAAAAAATACAAAAACCCAACAAACTCTGACGGTAGCTACTAGCTAAATACTTTTGCACATTATCGAGGGTCAAGGAAGTCGGTCCAAATGGCCAGGACAAGTGCCGTGAGCAACTGTGCGACAGGAGCTCCTCTTGCCCGGAGAACACAAGGAACGTATTGTGGCCGCTCTCTGCATTCCAGCACTCCAAAAAAAAAGGAAAACATGCAGCTGTACAACTTGTGCAAGTATAAATAAAGGCCTCGCTACAATTTAACTAGTGCAACAATAGACCGTCTGTGGTCAGTGTCGGGTTGCTTCCGGAATAACCTGCTAGCGTCAGGTTTATAGTTTGTCTGCGACGTTTGGTCGCCAGCACCGTTCTTGTTACGCGCGTTGCTGTAAAGAATCCTCACCAGTGCCACAAGTGCAGGGAATGCTACCAAGTGGAACGGCGTCAGCCTTAATAGCTGGTATCAGTCAAGACGCTGACCGGGCGGGATAATATTAGGATAACCTGTAATGTCAGAGCAGCCACTGTAAGTAGCTTATATCTCCAATAAAAATAGCACGCGGGCCACTTTAACAAGAGCCCCCCCCCCACAGGTCAGCGTCGCCTCCACAGCCACATTAACATGACCACCCGTAGAGACTGTTTACATACTATGTTGTCTCCAACAGGGTCGATACTAATCAATATAACCATTGGTCAAATATTTCAAGTGATCGAAAATGTCTTCTGTACTAGAGCAGAAACATAAACAGAGGACCCCCTGTAACACTGTCACCAAGAGATGATTTTCCTTCTCACATCGGCAACTTCATGTTCAAATAATGAGCAAATGTCATTTTAACCCAACGCTGAGCAACAAAAAATCTACGGTAGGTGAACCGCCACCTATTTGTGGTTTGTCAGTCACAAACTTAGCAATTTGCCATTTTTTCTGTGGAACCGGTCCTTTGCTATTTGCTCCCAAAGAAAAAATATATCACCAATTTGCATGTCTTTGCATATTTTTCTGCGCTCTCTGTAAATGCCACTGGACAACGCCAAAGCCTTGGCTTATAGTAAAGTCATTAGTGTCAAGAAAGTACAATAAAGTACTCAAAAATACCATGAATAATAAGTATTTTTTTTACAGGAGAAAAACTGAGGAGTGAACATTCTTCGCGTTGTTTAGATATTTAGCAGTACCTAGGGGTTAGAAGAAAAAAAATTAAAATCACTGATTGATCGTGCATTTCATACAAGATGTAGCATAATATGCTGCACATCACAAGCGGTAATTAATAGTACATTTAAAAGCAGCTACTCACCAAGTTATACAGACTTAAAAGCCAAGTACAGAAATAAAAAACAGCTGACAAAAATTACTGAAAGAGATTTCCGAAAACATCCATCCATCCGTAAGGCTCCGGCACACCCACAACACTTGTGACATGATTTTTAAAATAATATTTTAAATGACCTTAATCATAGCTATGGGAAAAGAGCATCATTTTTAACTTGGATTTAAGCGCTGTTACACTTAAAACTCATTCACTGCCAGCCTAGGTAAAAAGAATGCTCTTTTTATCGTCTATACCCGTCAATGGCAGTGAATGAGTTAATTGGTATGTTTTGAATCTTTACTGACTCATATTTCTCACTCTGATAGTGGAGGACACCAACTAAACGGGTACAAAACAACAAAGAATCAAAATGTCTTTTTAAAGGTGAGGGGGCGTATTATACACAGGTGCATGTTATTCACAAGATTTTATGGGAATTCATCATCTGTTCTAAGGTCTTTGAATGTTGAGGAGGAGGTAGTTGCTCGCGAATGTTTTTGCCCAACTTAGTAATTATCAATAAGCCAAAACTGACGCCTGTCTTGTAATTGCCTGACAATGTGCCTGACAATCTTTTTTTGCGGCTTGCGAAAGGGTTACCACATACCTGCGCTTAAGATGCATTTTTGAATCTAAATGAAATTATATGTAATCCATTTGTAATTTTTCACCGTTGGTTCCAGGGCTCGCTACCTATGTCCCGTGAATAGCTGTACTGGTAACAATTCAAACATTCTTTTTAACTGAAAGCGCCAACATTTCTACTGAGAACCAAAATATTCATCCTAAAGCAGTGGACAATAGCAAACCTGTTAAAAGGCCACGTGAATGTCGACAAATAAAAGTCCCATCCACTGTGATCCACGCAAGCCTTTGCACAAAGCGCACTTGCCTGTCAGCACTGAGCTGAGAGCAAACAGAATTAGCTGCGATATCCTCTCCAGTATAGAAGCGCACAATGGACCGTGTCTAGTGTGTGCCGTCGGTGGAGTGCTAGCGGCGATGAAATCCCGCGGCATTGCTCCCATTCATGAAAGTATGCTGGGGCGACCGGCGGGGATGAAAATGCTTCCCGAAGCCCGGGTGAACGCAAAGGTTGTTAGTTGTGCAAGGCAAGTTGGGACACAAGGCACAATTCCTTCCGGCTTGGCTGCAACCAGCAGAGGCGCTGTTGAGTCAACCTCAGCGACTTAGCGCTTTGTCTAAAGCAGAAAATGATTAAATATTGTCGGAAAATTCCAATAACTTTAGAGCGTAAAAATGACAACTGCTGCGGATAATACAGTCACTTAAGAAAGAATTTGACAATGAAATAGTCGAAGCTTTGTCATATCACCCCTGTAAACAATTTCTTATGATTGTCATCGCTGTCATTAATGTGGAGTTGCATTTAATATTGCAAGCTTCCCAGCTCATAATAGCGAGTGTCTCATAATTTGATGATTGATCCCTTTTTAAAATGTTATTGTTTACGCATTTTGGTCTAGTCAGTTTTAATAACGTTAATTACATACATCTATGTAAAGTATGCCCCCACAAAATCACCCAGTTTTTCTCTGTATGTGTGTAAAAAAACAGTCCCCAGATTTCACAGCAAACAATATGAATGAATAAAGATTCAAAGTATTCCCCGAAAAATTTTTATTTGCACATTTCCCATAACTATGAATAAGGTTTTTCAAAGTATTTTCAAATTCATATTTGGGAAAATCTTGCACTGTATGCACTTTTAGTCAATTCAATAAGCTACTTTTTATTTCCATACTTTGCTTTTAATTCGATTAAACTCTATAGCTGCTTTTAAAAGCTGCACTTTTAATTACAGCATGTGAAGTGAAGCATATTGAGTTACGTTGGGAATAATATGCACTATGAATCCGTGATTATTTGTGAAGACGTTACATTTCTTAATAAGCCCCCTTGATTGGTGATCTCTTTTATTTTGGGAAAAAAAAGTGTTATTCACAAGATTCTACAGTAGCTGTTATTTCATCTCTCTTATTAGTGCTAATACTTTGCAGCAAACCCATCCGACATAGCAAAAACAAAAGGGAAAACATCCGTGAAAACGGCAGCCTGAATTGGACTGTGTAAACTGAGATCATGGGCTGCAAATGCTGGAATTCCTTGCCTCTAATAATATCATGGCCTCGGGGCAAAGCGGACCCTTCCCCCAGCCTTGCCTTTCGGGCGACGCCACTGCAAATAATATGCGAACGGGAGGGTTGCCCGGGAAGCAAACATCACTCAGGTGTACAACACATGACAGAGTGTGGCGGCCTCTCCAGCGCAAACAATGAGCTTGTGGCTCGTTGGATCACCTTGGTGCACACGGACGGATGAGGCGGGCGTCTCTGCGAGGTCACGTGTTTGACGCCACAGCGCACAAGTGACGGGACTGCGTGCACAGCGCTGAATCAGCCCGTCGGTCAGTCGGGAGGAGAATGGGCTGAAGGCGAGACAGGAATTTTGCCGAGCAAAGCGACTATTTCCACGGTGACACCGCTGTGGCAGATGTCAACAAGTGTGCTGAGTGAAGGCCAGGCTTTTAGTGGGAATTTGGTGCCAAACCCCAAAAATCTTGACTTTTTTTTCTCACATTACCATTTATTTTTTTTGTCTTTTTTTAACTAAAGAAACAACTTTTTTTGTCATTATAGTGATCTTGTCGTCTAAATAATTGACATATTGACATTCCCTTTTTTCCAGCATAATAATGCAATATTGTTTTTTGCATAATGATGTGCTTTTACTTTACTTCATTCTAGTGACTTTTTGCCATTTTTGTTTTTCAAAAATAAGTATTTACGTTCGGTTAGTGGCAAAAAATAAAAGACAAACACTTTTTTTCTCATAATATTAATCGCATAATAAAGATGTATTTTTATAGCATATCACGTTTGCGATGCTTTTCTGTGTTTAAGGTTGACCTATAAAATCTTGTGCAATAAGGATTTTTCCATACGTTATAATTTATAGCTAAAAAATCGTTCTGTTGCTGAACATACCCTTGATCATAAATATCATATTATATTACTGTATTATTATTATTATTATCATCATCTTTATTATTATTATTATAAATACCTGATGTGCTGGAGAAAAAACAAGAGCCGATTCTGAATCATCACAAAATAAAAAAAACAATGCTGATTAAAAAAATGTAGTAAAAAGCAAAACTATCTACACCAGCAACTTATAGTGACACGCAATTAAATGCTTTTTCACTGGATGGAAAATTAAGTTGTGTATCCATCCATTCCCATTCATAAAAGTAAGTAATCGCGCAAAGTAATTTAGCGAGTAAACCATGACAAGATCATCATCTTTGCAGCATACAGTGAAACTCTTGTATCCGCGAGGGATGCCTGCCGCCATTAATGAAAATCCACGGTGAAATTGATGCACTTTCTAAGAATGTTTGTAATTGCATATCCATCCGTTATCTTAAACGCTTCTCCTCACTAGGGTCGCGAGGGGTGCTGGAGCCTATCCCAGCTAACTTCGGGCAGTAGACGGGGGACACCCTGAACTGGTCGCCAGCCTATATCTATCTATTGCTCGCTCGATCGATATATAGATATATATATATATACACACACACACACATTTATGGCTGCAATGCACTGCTTCTGTCTCAATAAATGTGTGTGTGTCTACTCCTTATGTGACAACAATATGCCACCAGAATGCGCCAAAGCGATGCCGTCATCGCTTTTGCATGTCCTCCCCGTGCCTGTGTGGCTTTTCTCCAGGTACTCCGATTTTCTCTCACATTCAAAAGACATGCATGGTAGGTTGACTGAGCACTCTAAATGATTGTGAGCATGCTGGTTGTTTATCTTTGTATGCCCTGCAATTGGCCGGCAACCAGTTCAGGGTGTAACCTGCTTACTGCCCGAAGACGGCTGGGATGGGCTCCAGCACGCCCGCGACCCTCGTGAGGAGAAGCAGCTTGGATTATGGATGGATAGATGGTTATTAGAAGCGAACGAACATCTTAGCCGCTCTAATAAAGAACAAGTTACAAAAAAGTGAATGGCAAACCACAGCTATCAAGGGATTCACAATTTTAAATTGGGTGTGTGTGAGAGCGTGCATAAGTGCATGATCTCTCCTATAATGTAGTAGGGACACGTTAAGTGCTTTTACAGTGTACGGGTATGAGCAACTACATATCTACTCGCTCTCGTTCTGTCTGTCTGCAAAGAGCCAAACAGGAAACGCATTCCACAAGCTCTCTTGGCATATTTCATCTTCAGGTGCCAAGCGTTGTGTTTACAGCTCACTGACGAGCGTTTACATTAGGTTATTCTTAAAGGTGGATGACTACAGTGCAGAACGCAGAATTGTTGTTTATTTTCTACGTGTCCATTTCGTATCGCGGATAGTTTTAGTCAAGTGTGCAAGATCATTATTAGGCAGGAATCCGCCGCTCGCCGGTTTCACCGAAACTCCTGGCGGCAGGAGCGCGATGTCGCATCTTATTAATAATAAAACCGTAATACGGACAACACAGTCGCCCTTTGTGTCGTTCAAAGCCCCCCCCCCCCCCCCCCCCCACACACACACATGAATTTCGAATTGCAGCCCGTTTTCTGTTTCAGTTAAATCAAAGGCTTTTAAGTGAGTTAGCCGTAAGCTAACATCAAACACGAGTGTGCTAACTTGTATAAAACTCCCATGTATATAAATGGTGAACAATCCCACACTTCGCCAGATCCATTATCGGACACCCGCGTCACTCACCCGATTACGGTTATGACGATACTCAATTAATAACACACATTTACCGTCATTCGACAAACGCAGCAAGCCGTTGTCAAGACGACGTGCTCACTCGATGTAGATTTGATGGCGTGGAAAAATAAAAATAAACCAACACAGAATCGCTCCTCCCCTCGTGAGCCGAAAGTGGGTGGTTTCGAGCTGAAGACTGACAAATATGTTCAAAATTGACTGTTTTAGCGACACAACAGCATTTCGTAACTTACAAGAAGCCTGTCAGGGAGACGTATGTGGATAGAAGTTGTCAATTGCGAGCAAGAGGATCGATGAAGGGGGTGTGCGTCCGATAATGGGGGCACGGATGTTTCATGTGTACTCAGTGGATTTCGCGACATAGCTACGCGAGGCTAACGTTAGCTTTACCCCCGCTAGCCTCTCTGCGACACGACTGAAAAGCGTTACAGAGGCGCGACTGATAAAAACACAACAAAGCTCCACAAACGCCAACTCGATGCAATAAAGAGAAGATATGAGGTACGCAATTAAATGGAAAGAAAATGTGAAGGTAGTAAGGGGACAAGGCGCATCGCTTACCATCTCTGGCATCCACCCTCTTTGACAGCGAATCTCTTGCCCGTGTGACGACTAAGTCAAGCCCGTCGTAATAAAAAAGACAACACTTCCGGTTAACGTTTCACAATAAATGGATTGGCCAGTGAAAAGTGAGTTTGTGAGACTGGAGCGTGTGGAATTGTTCGTCAAAATAAAAGCAAATACTTCCGGTCCGGTAAATGTTTCACAACAAAACAAAATCTTGGCTGCTGCTTTAAATACTGTAATTTACTTTTTCTGTTGCGTGTCAGTCCGAGACATAAACGCATGCTATTTATTTACTTTTGAAGTCATTCTTTGTTAATACACTAAAACCGAAACTGAGAGCAAATAAATCAAACAGTCGTCACTAAACCTGAGGCTTTGTCGTCCTCTAGCGTTGGACCAAGACTATTGCAGTAGGTTTTATGTATATTTGGCCTGACGGTCGATAGGAGGCGTGTCCACAAATTCCACCAGCAAGGGATCATTTGGCATCTGACAGCAGTGCTGTCAGATTGTATACATCATCGTTTATTAGGTTAATGAGGGATACTTTACATAGCTGCACTTGTTTTTAGTCTGTAATACATTGTACAGTTTGTTGTGTATGTATTTATTTTTATATATTTGTATTTGCTATTGTACTTGTTTTACTCTGCTTTCTGCGACCGGGTTAGCATTTTAAATGAGAATGTTTTCAATTGCCTTACTTGGATAATTAATGTTAAATAAATAAAGAAGTACTTAAATTTGGTGGTGGTGCAGTGAACGACTGGTTAGCACGTCTGCCTCACAGTACAGAGATGCAAGGTTTGAGTCAGGCTCAAGCCTTCCTGTGTGTAGCATGTCCTGTGATTCGATAATCACTAGTGAGAGGGCTGCGCTATGCGGAAATCGAGACCAGACAATCTTACCTGGTGACTGTTCAAAAATCTAAAATATTTTCTTGCTTTTTTTACCCCACATTGGTCAAAGGAGGGAAAAGGGTGCATTTGATTGGAGATATACTTGCAAGGCCATTTTCAAGAAGGACCTTTCAAGTGAAGCTCGCTCTCATGAGCCAAGGTCGTCCAACACTCAATAGTGCGCAAATGTGTGTTTCTGTATAGCATTTCTTCAGCCATGGTGACATAAATGATGGTATTATGAGCAGTATTTATTCAAGTGGGACTAAGTAGAACTTCACTGAAGACTACGTGTGAAATGCACGGCCCGCCGCTGCGTGTTTGACACCTGAGCTAGTCCGTCTAACATGCTTTTTCCCCTATCCTTCTCCTTATTCCCCCCTTTTCAGCGCCCCTGACTGTACTGTTGCCACCTGTGCCAAACATGCAGTGCAAACCCTTGAGAAAAACGTAGGGGGGGAGGTGTGACATGCATGCACCAGCCCTGAATATAGTAAGAGTAGGAGGAGCCTGAGTGGCCCTTCAAAAAGCTTTTGCGCTCACCCTGTCTGCCCCACTCAGCCCAACTCCGGACTCAGCAACATGGGACTCACGCAGGACCCCGTCTTTCAGCGGCTGCAGCAATGGTACACGGCCCACGCCTTGAACCTCAACATGAGGCACATGTTTGACGGCGACAAGGAAAGGTTCCACAAATTCAGGTAGGAGGCATCGCAAATAAACCGGGCTCTTCCGCTTCATAATGTTGTTTTGGGGTCAGAGGTGACGGACTCGAGTCACATGACTTGACTCGAGCCAGACCTAAGTCGCCAATTTTAGATCTTGGGGCTTGCTTAGCTAAAAGTAATGACACTCAACTTTGACTTGAAACTGGAATTGTGATGTGTTAACAGCTAAATGTGCTGACAAAAGTGCAAATACAAGGCGCAAAGTGGCAAATGTGTGAATAAGTAAGGGAAGAAAGTGATTCATTTATTAACCAGAAAAGGGGAGAATTTACAGCAGTAAAAAATAGTATTCAATAAAAATAACAACAGTACCTTGACTCACAAGTTTACTTTGTTCTGTGAATAAGCTCATCACTGAATTTCTTTGAACATAAAATGCATTTTTACTATTTTATATTTTTTTTAATAGCAGTGTATTGTATAAAAACAAAAGAGAATGCAAAAAGTGACATCAAGAACCGGAGTCGAGCTTCCTGGGTTGTGGCGGACAGCAACTCCATTGTCAGTCTGCCCGGGTTTACACTGAGCCATGTATTTGGATTAGAATGTATCCGAATGACTAAACAGAATGAAAATGCGCCATATAAGCATCTGAATCAACCGTAACCCAGCCAAAGATATAAAACAAAAAAACATAACAGACACACACACGCACACAATGTGGTGATCGGTGAAACAAAAACAATATGTGTGACGTGGTACAGGTAAATATGCTCTCAACACCGTTTGGATGACTCGGACCGACTGGACGAAAAGCACTGACGAATGCTCATGTCTGTTATTTCCTCCCACCTCTGGTTTGTGCAGCCTCACACTGCAGACCGACGACGGCGAAATCCTGCTGGACTACTCCAAGAACCTCATCACCGAAGAAGTGATGAAGATGCTAGTTGAACTGGCAAGTCATCTCGAGTGCAAAATCCCAGCATTTCCTGTGTCCTTTAACACACCGCGCGGTTCGGCTTTGGCAGGCCAAGTCGAGAGGCATGGAAGCGGCCAGAGAGACCATGTTCACCGGAGATAAGATCAACTTCACTGAGGTGCTCATTTTTCACTCTCTTCTTGACTCGTGTAGACCTCCTTGATGGATTTCATCATTCACGACAGCTGTAGTAACGAGCTCCTTTCACGCTACCTGTAAAGGCTTTATACCGGTCACTGCTCTGGTTTTGAATTTGGACAGGGTACAATAAAATGACAACTATTTCTACAGGCCCAGTAATGATGTATGAAAATAAAAGAACCCTGTCCCTGTTGTGAAACATGGAAGAGCCTCGGTTGTGTTCTGGGGCTGCTTCGCTTCATCCGGCACAAGATGATGTGAATGTTGAATCTGTATCATGTCATCTCAAGAATGTTAGACCATTTTGTAGCTTTTTGACAAGTTACATCAGTTCTGTGGTCTTTATAGCCACATAAAGACAGAAAAAAGAGAACACTGAATGAAGTGGCTATTTAGCGCCATCCAGCACAGGTTGTCTTGAATCTGTGCAGGCTGCAATGACTATCAAGCTGGCAGCCGGCTTGGTCTCAGCCAAAAGTCACGAGTCGCCCAACGGGAAAAAGAACTAAAAACTCACTGCGACAAACACTCAAAACATGGGACTATTGTGATTATCCCTGATCTAAACCCTATTGAACATCCGGGAAATGAGTTGAAAGCTAAAATGTGAGATTGTAAATTGTACGAATGTGTGAATGTGCTTTAGGGCCGTGCTGTGCTCCACGTGGCTCTGCGAAACCGCTCCAACACCCCCATCATGGTGGACGGCAAAGATGTGATGCCAGACGTTAATAAGGTTTTGGACAAGATGAAGAACTTTTGTCATGTGAGTTAAATGTTATAGCAAACAATGTGTAAAGGGGAAAAAAAGTCAAGTCACATCTGATTCTCTGTTTTTTTTTTGCAGAGGGTTCGTAGCGGTCAATGGAAGGGCTACACGGGGAAGAGCATCACAGATGTCGTCAATATTGGAATAGGCGGATCGGATCTTGTGAGTAATGTTTTTAACAAACTACTGGCAAAAAGTATTTTGTCTTTGGGGAAAATTTCAGAATGAACCGAAAATGCGCTGTGACTTTTACAGGTGAACATGATTTCTAAACGCTTGAATGCAACCGTTGAGTGCTTCAGTATTTGTTCGACAACCTCTAACATGTAGCTGAGTGTCAAAATTCGGAATTGATTGATCTCCGACCCCAGAATGTCATAAGGACATTTTTGGATCCAGAGAAATATGAATGGGAGCCTTCGAAACGTTTATCTTTCGAAATGTGGTATGAGCAACTTATCGCTTGATTTGGGGGGGGGGGGGGACGAGGGGAGGAGACAACTACGCAGAGCAGAAAACTGTCGCCGTTGCTCTTGAAAACGTCAAGATAAGCAAAGTGTTTGCGAGTGTGCTTGCTGTCTGCTCGGCCTTCTGAAGTCAAAGCTATATGCACTATTTTTTTTAACTTGTTTTCTCTCATTGCACGAGTCTGACTCATAATGAGGAGGACTATTTGAAATGACAATTCTAATTGAACCAAGAAGTGTATCGGTCCGTTAAAAAAAATCAATTTGTGAATTTTCACGTTCAGCTCCTTATTAAAATCCAGCAAAAAGAAGTGAAACCATGAAAAATTTAAAAAGTCAAATCAAATTCACCAGCAAAGAAGCATGTATCCATTTTACTTGCCGTCTTCCAACGTGATCTGGCAAACGGCAGGGGCCGCTGATGGTGACGGAGGCCCTCAAACCGTACTCCAAGGATGGGCCCGCCGTGTGGTTTGTGTCCAACATCGACGGGACGCACATCGCCAAGACGCTAGCGCAGCTCAACGCCGAGACGACGCTCTTCATCATCGCCTCCAAGGTACCGTGGCGGTTTAACAGCGGCGTGAAATATGATGATGCTGCACTTTGGACTGAAGTATGGCTGGCAGGTTGGGAGTGAAATTGTGCTTGAGGTGCAAAAGACATCATGGAGATGGTTGTCGGTATTTCTTGCTCTCAGTCTGCTTTTGTTCAGTGTTGAGAGAAATTGTTTGCTCGCGGATGTACGTTTAACCAAACTGACTCATTGTGCGTTTTGCTTGCCATCTCGTCAGTAAAAATGTAGCTTTGTAAAGCACAAGTTGAGAGTCATCATTCTGCATTTTGAGGAATTCTAACTGCAGACGCTCTTCCACCGCTTTTGTATTCATCGGAAATGGATTTCATTTTCGACGTTGGAAAAATCCCAGAAGTGCCGACTGAATTTTGTCTTAAGAGACACATTTCTCCTTTTTAGCAGAATGTTGGAAAAGCCGATTTGATTTCGGGCAGCATGGGGGGGTCTTTCCTTTATGCTTATTGTTATTTTTTTTATTTAAATTCTCTTATGTGCCTTGTTACACGCAAAACAACGAAGGCGAAATGCAGCACAACCGTGACAAATATAATAACCGGCAAATTTAACAAGACGAGAGAGTATTTGGAATTAATGAGCTTTTAAAAATTTTACGGTACTATGTTTTCCGTTTTAATGATAATTTTTGTTTTCTGGGTGATTTTTGTCAGACCTTCACCACTCAGGAGACCATCACCAATGCAGAGTCGGCCAAAGCGTGGTTCCTGGAGCACGCCAAAGACGTACGTGAGTGTGCGCTTGGACGGCAGTCTTGCCTTTCATGGCGTAAAAACAACAGCCATTGACAATTTTGTCGTTTCTCTGCAGAAAAGTGCCGTGGCCAAACACTTTGTTGCTCTGTCCACCAATGGCGTAAGTCACCTAATTTACACAACCATTTTCTGTCTATCTATCTCTCTAGCTAGATAGCTAGAGAGTTAGCAAGCTAGCTAGCTAGCCAGCTAGCTACCTAATAATTGTCACTCTTCTATCTTCCAGCCCAAAGTGAAGGACTTCGGCATCGACACAGAGAACATGTTTGAGTTCTGGGATGTGAGTGCTCTTTCTGTATGGCAGCTAGCTATATTTAAGCGCAACTTTGTGACCGAGACTGGACGGCCAAGCCCGCAGCTGGCTGGTAATCAGAGGCCCTCCCCTCGTGCCTCCTCCTTCGGCTATTATTGGTTGTGACCTTCTCCCTTGCAGAGGTTACTGTCCTGGCTGGCCCATAGATAAAGGTCAAAGCCTCACAGGACTGCATTTGGTTGCTATTTTAAGTGCCACCGCTACAATATGGCCTTTATGTCACTATGTCACATGTTTTGGCTCTCACTGTTGATTTGGGGATAAATGCATTTTTTAAATTGTGTTATTTCTGTCTTTTCAGTGGGTTGGGGGACGTTTCTCCTTGTGGTCAGCCATTGGAATGGCCATTGCATTACACATTGGTTTGTATATTACAAGTTATTATGTGCCCCTTTACTGGGCAAGGAACTATAGCAACACATTAGGATTTCTTTTTCTGAGACTGAAATAGATAATTATATATAAAATGTAATAAACTATTGTATCATAATCATATAATGAAAGAAAAGTCTCAAACTGTATGCTATAAATAATATTAACAGTTATAATAGAATTAAAATGATAAGAGTAGCAATAATATATTGTTTTATTTTGCACTAAAGATAATCATATACTTATAAATTGTATTTCACATCTATTCATCTATCTTCTATACTCCTTGATTGCTGGGTGTATTTATTTCAAGAAATATATATCTAAATATTGAAATTACATTTTTTTAAATGATTTGTATTGTTGCATATAATAATAATTATTCCATATTTTATAATATGATATTTCATATGTACGGAAAACTATTTCAATTATATTATAAAACATGTCTAATGTGTATATAATGAGTAATAAATATGTATTTGGTTTACAATACCATGCTAAAAATATTTCCATTTAAAAGTAATCAAACAAAAATTAAACCAATGCATTTGCTACAATACATAAACATATACAATGTATTATATTAAGCAATTATTAATTCTTGTATAGTATTTTGTTAATTTTCCTTGATTTCCTTGTCATTTATCAATTAGTTCATTATAATATATAATATATTGTTTTATCATTTATTGCTAATCATTATTAGGTATTTGTTGTGGGAGCCATTTGTGCAACATGACACCAATCAGGGAGCGGCATACTCTTGTTTTGACAACTTTTTTCCCCCTCATCATTAGGCTTTGACAACTTTGAGAAGCTCCTGGCAGGCGCCCACTGGATGGTATGTCATTCAGGTGGTCAATCTTAAATGCAGAGAAAATAATAATAATAAATTAAAAACTCACCTCCGTAGGACAATCACTTCCGCACGGCTCCCCTGGATAAAAATGCTCCGGTGCTGCTGGCCATGCTGGGCATCTGGTACATCAACTTCTTCCATACGGAGACCCACGCCATGCTGCCCTATGACCAGTACATGCACCGCTTTGCTGCCTACTTCCAGCAGGTTAGCACCTACACTACATGAGAGAAAATCTACATTGCTCAATTTAAGATACAGCAGAATTTGAAAAGTAGTTGTGCAGATTCAAAATCTCTGCAATAAATTGTAATTCCTCCAATTGTAGACACAATGGTGGTGTCAGAAGTGGGATCTGTGTAATGCAAACTGCAACAACAACAATAATAAGTCTTGTACCACATTGTTTACTTAATCGTTACATTTCTGTCTGTTTTGGATGCAGGGCGACATGGAGTCCAACGGCAAGTACGTCACCAAACACGGCACTCGCGTAAATTACCACACTGGGCCAATCGTGTGGGGCGAGCCGGGCACCAATGGGCAGCACGCCTTCTACCAGCTTATCCATCAAGGTACCTGCTCAATGACAGGAAGGAAGACCACTGGGATGTCATTGTGATGGTTTGTGCTTGTCACACAGGAACACGTATGGTGCCGTCCGACTTCCTCATTCCAGCACAGTCGCAGCACCCCGTCAGGGACAACCTGCACCACAAGGCGAGTGCACATATCCATGGCTCCATAATGATAAAAGCTGATGTGTCTCAAATAATGCCACGTGTTTGCAGATCCTGGTGGCCAATTTCCTGGCCCAGACGGAGGCTCTCATGAGGGGGAAGACCACTGAGGAGGCCCGCAGGGAACTGGAGGCCAGTGGCCTGACTGGGGAGGCTTTGGAGAAGATTCTGCCACACAAGGTGGGTCACATGCACACACAGGATAACTCATACGCTAGCTCGTATCGTAATTTTTTGTTGTGCACTTTCAAGGTGTTCCAAGGAAATCGGCCCACCAACTCCATCATCTTCAAGAAACTGACCCCTTACACGCTTGGTGCTCTCATAGGTGAGAACAGTCTAAGGTGTCAGAAACAGGGAGCCATCGTGGCTGTTATTGAGGCGGCTCAGAAAATCGTACTGCCTCATTCTTGTTATAACGCCTACTTTGGCAGTCAGACAGGGCGGCTCACCAAATTGGTGTCAGAAGTGGGACCCGACCATGTCGCAAACTCAGAATTGAGCATTATTATTGTTTTTTTTTATGAAAGAAATAAAAAACTTGTTAATTATAACACAAAGGGCAGAGAAAAACCCATGAGTACAGAATCCCACTTCTGACACCAAAGTGGAGTCATAAGTGGGATCCGTCAGTCATTGCTATGCACACTGCAAATAATAAGAAGTTGGATGAGTTTGCCATTGCAATGCATACTTGCGTTAGAAACATTTCTCATGTCGGATGAGGTCACTCACCAAATCGATGTTTGAACTGGCATCCATCTATGCTGCAATCTCACAACTGATCAATGTCATCATATAGTTCCATAGTTATAAGTGAAATCTTAACTTCTGATGCAGGTGTCAGAACTGGGATTTTTTTTTTAATTCACTGTCTTTTTTTTCAGCCATGTATGAGCATAAAATCTTCATCCAGGGTTTGATGTGGGAGATTAACAGTTTTGATCAGTGGGGGTGAGTCTTTTTTTTTGTTTGTTTTTAATTCCACTCTCACATTTCCAAAGTTAATCCTATTTTTATTATTTATTCCTAATATTATGTTTTGCTTTACTAGCGTGGAGCTGGGCAAGCAGCTGGCAAAGAAGATCGAGCCCGAGCTGCAGGACGCCGCCGAGGTGAACTCCCACGACGCGTCCACCAACGGACTCATCAACTTCCTTAAAAAGAACTTTGCCTGAACACCGTGCTCATGCCGTCCTTTCCATCATTGTGATTCATATCAATTTCCACGTTACAAAGCACTGTGCACGTTTGTACGATGTATTAAAAAAAAAGAAACAAGATCTTTAATATTGCCAAACGAGGCACGGTATGCTGCTGTGTATTTGTTTTTTTGCTTGGCACAATCATAAAATCAGTACGTCACTTCATTCCCACAAAAAAAAAAAATCTTAGTTTTTTTTTTTCATTTTACAGTGTTCCAGTTGATTAATTTTTATGATGTTTAAAACTAAAATTGCAGCAAACCATATCAAGTCATACCTTATATTAGAGAGCCTGATGAGTGTGTTCCACGTCTGTACATATTTTATCAATATGTCCTTATACAATAACACAATGACCAAATAACCTGAAAGTCTCAACATACCCCAATGCTGACTAGATTTAAAAATTACATTTGCAGCCTTCTGCCCGAAGATAGCTGGGATAGGCTCCAGGACAAGCCCCCCCCCCCCCCGCGACCCTTGTGAGGACAAGCGGTACAGATAATGGATGGATGGATAAGTCGTTTTTCAGATCTGAAATTATTTCGTCTATATGATGTATCCCCCCCCAAAAAACTGGGAAAAGTCCTTAATTTTCACTTCAAATTAAGGAAATGACTCCACATCAAGTCACACAATATGTCATATTAAATACCTCAATCAGAATTATCCAGAGCTACAATTATTTAATTCTACGAATCAACTCAACCTGAAGCCACAGTTGAAAAAATTGCTTGAAAATGTTATTCACCAGAAAGTAGGTAAACAAAAACAATGCATTTACAGCAAACCAAAACGAAGGCGTCCATGAGGGCTTTTGCAAAATATAATCACTTTGTTAATTTTCTCTGGTCGGGGCATAATGACGAATAAGTGAGTATAGTGTGCCTGAAAATGTCACTTTTCCTTTGACATGTATTTTATAGGCTCAGGTCTCGAAATAAGGTAAAGTGAGAGGTTCAAAGGTTGGGACAACAGCAACCACTAGGTGGCAGTAGAGCACCAGTTGCACTGCTGCTGCTGCTGACAGAAAAGCGTTTCAGTTAATGACACTCGGAAATGAGCCATAATTTATTCAAGGAAAATATAAATATTAAAATTCATATTATGTTATAAATTTCAAATTGTTTAGTCGTTCACACCTTCCATGACAAAATTCCCAGACTAATACATTTTTCAATTTCAGCTAACGCTAACCCAACATTTCTCGTCACCATTGCAGCTTCAAACTGCTAAATTCACTCAGAACATTTTAAGAAGTAAAATAGTTTTCACATTTGCCTAATTTTCCCTTTTTCCGTATTTCACATTTTCCAAGACACAATTCTAAAATGAATGCAGAAATGTCACGTCATTCAAAACACCTAAAAATACCTTTTTTTCACATTCCAATCTGTGCCACTTTTCAGAATTTTTCTTTTTTTTTTTTTTTTTAGAAAACCACATTTTCATGCAACAATTCCCATAATAAATTGCAAAACATTTGACATAGGCACCTGCTCCTTTCATATTTGTCAACCAATCTGACTTCAAATTGTCCAGCTCATTCAAGAAACTAATATTCACATTCCAACACCAAGTAATTCACATTTTACATAACAGAAATATCCACATTTATACAGCCATTTTACCAATGAACCAACCCTTCCACATGGCATAACCAACTCAAATTCAAACCACTTCAACTTCCAAATGTTTTGCTTGTACGAGACTTCTTGGCAGCGAGTCTTCACATTCCAATACTTCCCACCTTTTCACTCCTTCCACATTCTGAGCCGATTCAAACAATTTTATCTTGAAAGTGCTACATTTTTCTTTCTATTCTCTGGTTACTGCTTAGCATATTTGCTGTTAGCATGTTAGCATTTGAGGAATTTCCTTTGACATAATGCACAAATAAAGAGAGTCATGAAATATTTCTGTTAGCATTTGAGGAATTCCCTTTACAAATACTGCGCTAATACACGGGACAATGTGAATTACTTTCTGTTAACATGTTAGGATTTGAGGAATTGCATTATAAATGCACAAATACTGTTATTTGGGTCCATCATTTCATATCATTTGCGTCCGTTGTTAGATCATGCAGGTGTACCTAATGAAGTAGCCTACTTGTTTTTTTTTTTTTCCGTGGCTGCAGAGAATATCCCAAGTGAGTACAAACAGCAAGAAAGAAGAAAAAAAGAAAGGAGAAGCTGTGGAAGACTGCTGGGTTTTTTCCGGGGCTGTTGCCAGGCAACAATACTTAAGCATGAATCCTAACTTGTCCTTTTATGTCTGCCTCGGAAAGAACTAAACACTGGTGGCACTCTCCATTTTTTAGTAGAACCTGAATTTGAAATGTGTTTTTGTCGTTCTTTTTCATTTTACAATTTTATTTATACTTTTAAGAATTATTTTAGACTTTTGGAAATGTGTTTATTATTGTTATTTTACATATTTCCTTTTTTGGGAGTGTTTTATCGTATCACCTATTTTTTAGTTTGTAATTTGTCTTCCCACAAATGTTTTTACTTTAACTAAATGCATCTACTTTTTGCCATTTTGTTTTAAGTTTTATTTCACTTTTTTTTTAGTTTTTTACGTTTATTTCTACTTTCGTATTTTTGCTTTTACTTATTTGCCTTTTTTGTAAATGTATTTGACTTGGTAAATTTGTGTTGAAATTTTGTGACTTGGATTTTTTATTATATTTTGCTTTTTTGGCATTTTCTCAATTTTTGTAAATTGTATTACAGTTTTTTTATTTTATTTTTTGCATATTGGTCCTTTTTTGTAAATTTCTATCCATTTTTACTTTGAGAATTACTTTTTCCGAATTTGTATCACTACATAGTTTTCCTTAATTTGCATTTTTTTTTTTTGTAAATCAGTTTTTACTTTTAGTCGACAAATTTGCATTTGCCATCTTTAAACTTTTTCTAATTTTGCATAAATATTCTGAATTTATTTTTGCATCTTCTATGCATTTATTTTGACCTTTTCTATTTTTGCTTTAACTTATTTGCATTTTTAAATTTTGGTAAATGATTACTTTTTTGTAAACAAATTATTTTTTGCCAATTTGAATAGATAGATAGATAGATAGATAGATAGAAAGAACGTGAGTGAAGATGGTCTGTTTTATAACGGTTGGCACAATGGCATTGTTTAATGGAGCCGAGTGTCCACTGCAGGTGAACAACACCAGGAAGTCAGATGCTAGGCTGGATCTTGAGTGGACAGCTTTGAAAAAAGTTCCGGTGTGTATGTGGGGGTGTGTGTGCGTGTGTGTGTGTGTGTGTGCGTTCCTGAGATGTTTGCTCAACAATGCCGCCGCGTAGCCTCACATTCCAACTCTTTTATTACAGAGGGAGCTGGGGGCTGTCATTGGTTTCCATGGCGACATCTCCCCCTCAATCCTCCCCACTCACCACCACCACCATCCTAAGTCTCCTGGACAGTACCCCCTCCGCCCGACCTACAAGTTCAAATCCTGCCGAAAAAGGTGGGCGTCTTCAGGGTACCACGGGGAAAGTCGTTGCAACGTTCACCCCAGAATGAAAACTCCCATGCAGGCCTGGAAAAACAAGGACCCCAGTCTGTTTTTTCCCACGACTCCCGCGGCTATATAAAGACAGAGGTCCCGAGGGTGCTCCTTCTCGACCCCGACGTTAGCGCAGACGCTCCCTCCCATCTGTGCCAGAATTCCACATGATGGCTCCCATGTCACTCACTGGAGGTCTTTCCGAGCATCTGGAAGCACGGAAAGGCAAGGTCGCTGCAGTCACGACATCAAGAAGTAAACATCAAATTGGTCCTAGGCTCCATCCCAGCGGTGGACAAACTACAGAGTTACAAAATGAAATGTTGAGTGGTTTCTTTTTACAAATATACATTTTTAAAAAAAATCCCTGCAAAATTTTCATTACACAATTGCGCATCAAATTTGGTGCTACTATTTTTTTATTGAGTTTTACTTGATGTAAATTTATTTTTACTTTTGCAACTTTCTATGTCAATGTTTCCACTTGCATTTTTTTTCTTTTTCATGCTTTTCTTTTTGATTTTGTCTTATTAATTTGCTTGTTTTCACACACATACATTCAGAATAACCCCCCCTCAAAAAAAAATATATAATGTTGCTTATTACTTTGACCTGAATCTTCTTGCATTCTGCGCGTGTTGAGCAACGTTCTGGACATGTTTGTTTGTTATGAAACCATGACTGTGGATGGTATGATAGACAATGACTTCTCAGTTACGATACAGAGAGAATACGAGCATGAGCGTGTGTCTAGACATGTGCGGGGTATGGCTGCCCCACACCTTTGGCTTGTGAGATTTCTGGCCACGCCCTCAACTTTTTGGAATTAGTTACTTTTTTTGGTGCCTAAATTTATTTGGTTTTCTATTTGTACATTCCCAAAATTAAATTGTTAAATATAGTATTTTGCCAAACAAATCTGCTTTTTATCATATTTCTCCCTTAAAATTTGAGTGGTGACTGTACATTTGTTTTTACTTTGTCCGTTTTGTGACATTTGTGGCCCATTATACTTGACTTGATGTTCACAAACTGGCGACATTCTCATCAGTGAGGTCATGCTGTGGCCAGTGAATTTGCTCTCACTTCCTGGCAGCGTGTGTGTGAGAGGAAGGTAGTCTTTTGTACATTGTAACAGAGCTCACCTCTCAAGCTCAGTCACACACACACACACACCCCTACAGTCAGAGGGTGGAACCCTCACACACACATAAAGGCTGCTTTGTGCCATAAATGGCCAAAGTGTCAACCAACACCAGAGCACAACCCAAATGTTGGGCCCAATAAGAGGGCACATTGCAATGAACTATGCTGGCCTGCACGCGCAAACGCACGCAAAACGTGCATGTGTGTGTGTGTGTGATGAACACAGGCCCACCTTGTGGCCCTTAAATGAGAGGGCGAGAGCGGTTCCTTGTGGGACAACATACAAAGGGAAAGTGTGTCCACCATATACAAGCCTTTCTGTCTCGCTTTGCTTTTTGTTTGGCTTAACTTTTTGGTGGAAAGCCTCAAAAAGTTCAATTTGTGGATGTTGTTATGGTTTAGTTTGTGTAAATGTAAACTTTTTACTGTAAATTAATTTCTGCTTTTGTGAATTGTCTTTAGTATTTGACTGACAGATTGTTTTCTTTTGTAATGCTTTTTTTAATAAGTTTTCTTAACTTTTGTTTTTATTTTTCAAATTTGTTTCCACTCCAATTATCTCATATTTGTAAATATTGTTTTTCACTTTTTTATTTATTTTTTTACATAAAATAGTTTTTACTACCGCTTCGTCTTTGTATTTTATAATTTCCTTTGACGTTTTGGTAATCTATTTTTAATTGATATGATGTATTTTTGTTTGCAACCTTTTTTTACTAGTTGTAAGTAGTAAATTGATTATACTTAATTCATACTTTTTAATTTTGTTATTTGGTTTTTACTTGAGTACTTTTATTTGTTGGTTTTTACAGTTTAATTTACTTTTTGTAAATGTTTTTGTGCTTTTGAAATCTGTTCTTTTTTTTTGTTTTGCATACATTTGTTTATGCTTTTGGAACTTATTTTCTAATCAATTTTTACCATTAATTTATTTTGTTATTTTTTAATTTTGTAAACGTTCCTTAAAAACAAACAATTTATTCAAGTTTTTGTGATTTTATCTTCACTTTTGTAGATTTGAACTTTTCACCATTTTTCATCCACCAGAGCCTACAAGTATTGTATGATATCCAACATACAACATTGAGTACGTAGTATTATGCTGTGCTTAGTCA
This sequence comes from Idiotropiscis lumnitzeri, assembly GCF_059441095.1. Classification (NCBI taxonomy): domain Eukaryota; kingdom Metazoa; phylum Chordata; class Actinopteri; order Syngnathiformes; family Syngnathidae; genus Idiotropiscis; species Idiotropiscis lumnitzeri. The sequence continues at coordinate 15,306,693 of NC_142395.1, read as the reverse complement.
TGACCACTTCAGTGTTTAAAATTTGAGTCACTATTCAGCCACCACAACAAGAACCCTACGGATTTCAACCACCTTAACAACAAGAGTCTGAACGTTTTTGTTAGCTACAAAACCACTTTATTGAATAGCAGATTATGTCCTCTACAGTTAAAATGATACATCCTGATTTATTTTTAATACATTAAATAATTTCTCTCTCTCCATGTTTAGATAAATAGCTCTAGTCTTTTTTCTTATGAACCATCTAGGTAATAATAATAATAATAATCGAGACAAAAAAAAAAAGATCATGTGACGTGTGTTTTATGGCAACTAAGCAGTCGAAGGAGGAGCCGTCCTTTTCTCTCTTCCGAGAGAGCAAAAAAATACAAAACTAGACTCTTTATGTACAAGGGATGCTAGGCGTGTGCTAGTATTTTGTTTTCAAACATAAAAATAATCATTATAATAATAATAATATTAAAGGTGAATTAAGGGAAGGTGACGCTGGGAATGTCGGGTAGAAACAATCATTTGCGTTACATTCGCGTCAACATGATAAGTTAGTTGTGGTCAGTGTGTTGTTTATGGACACTTTTTACTCAGTAGTATTGCGTGGGAACAAGATGGCGCCCGTCCCCGCATCCTGCACCTGAGAGGCGGCACCAAGGTTGATTTTGGCCAGAGTTTAAGAGCTCATGGACAAGCATGTACAGTACAGTATGTCGCCATTTTGTGGTTTCAGTCAACAGTGGCAAATGATATATGAATGGATTTTTGTTTTACCTCCGCCAAGGAAGTTATCACGCTGTTTTTAAATGTTTTTTTTTTTTCCTCCTTTCACGAGTAGGTTAGGAATTTGTCCAAGAATATCATTTTGGGACTTAATATCCAGGATTGTGATGACAAAATCAAATGTATTTTTAAAATAATGTGTGTGTGAAGGGTGTACATACAATTAAGCCTATATTTTAAGTTGATGTAAATTTAGAAATTTTAAACTTTCATCACTCAGCTGAAAATTTGTTTTTAATTACAAAACAAAGAAATATTTCCAGCTAAATCTCACCAGATAAAGTGGACTTCAATCTCACAAACATGAATAATTCTGAGATTTACTGTATTTACTATTCATAACTGGAAGGCCATGTCAAATCAAGGCATTCATTTCAACCAGAAAGAACACTAGAAAAGTGGTTAAGTTTAGCAGCTCGCAATCCAAAGCATACCACATCATGCGTCAAACATGGTATTGATCTGGAAAACGGTATTCTTTTTTTTAAATAAATGTGTGTAGCTGCCGTGTCTGAAGCTGTCATGTCAAAAGTAAGTTGAATCCAGACTGAAAATAAACATGGCAAATTCCATTTAACGGGTTCAGGACACACAGATCCACATTTGGCTTTCCAACACAGTGGTTATATTTATGTCAAATTTGATTTGCCTTGACAGATGCTGTGATGTCATACCAATTTTAGTCAGGATTGGAACCAGATTTGGCTGTAATGTAAACCAAATTCGAAATTCTGTTAAAATTTTATTTTATGTTTCGATTGTATCTTAAGCCTTGGCGGAGGTCTTGGTGACAAAGGGTCATTGGTGTGCTTTTTAGGGCGCTGCTCCGCTGCGCCGCAAACACAGCCAGAGGAGCACAAAAGGTGGTCCTGCCACCTGTGCACAACCTCTGTCAAAAAAAAAGCAAGTTGGATTTTCGGAAAAGTGCCAATAAAAAAAAAAAAAGACAACTTGAAGCTCGTTTGCGCCACCTAACGGAAGCGGCGGAAACAACTCCATTGGAAAGACTCGGCCGGGACCCGCGGCTCCGGGCATTCAAAGTTGTCAACAAACCACTTCCCGATCTTTAAGTATCAATCGCGCTGAAATGACACAATATAAATTATGTGTGTGTGCGTGTATGTAAAAGGCAATTTATGTGTGGCTATCATGTATTTTCATCATTAAAACATAACAGTGAATCTCTGGAGGTCTTGTCTAAAGATGTCGATGCGGAATGTCAGTGTTAACGGAAACGGGTGCCACAGGGGCGAGGTTGGGTTGGCGGGCGTTCGCTCATCTCAGTGTTAGCGGCGACGCGAGTTAGCCGCTCTAAAGGCACTGGGTTTTTCCTCTCCGACCGGCGGTAGCCCCTCTGTGCGGCAGTTATTTATTCGTAGGAATGAAGATATGGAGGGCACCATTGTGTTTTCATAGAGGGGGAGTGTAGTCCGATTGGTGGGTAGGAACAGCACAGTGAGCCCCAAAGAAGCTTCACCCGGCAGGTGAGAAAGGTTGGCGTCTCCCTATCTTGTAGTATGACGAGAGTAGCCGAGAGAATCTTACCGGTCCAGCCAGGAGGTGTTCTAAGTGTAAGGGTGGTTCAGAGTGGGCAGAAATAGAGGAAAATACACAGATGGATGCTGAGAGGGGAAGAGTATATTGGCGTCTTCGGCCACCTCGGGGTTACAGGTGGGTTGGCCTCCCACTTTACCCTTCACAGCTCAAATCAGGTCCCTGCGAGAGAGGCACGACACGGCCACACTGGGACTGACTGGCCCAGCCAGCGGTGGTGAATCCACGACCCGAGCACTACACAAGGACATTTCACCCCAACTGTGCATCATGCGAGGGTGGGGCAGGTTGGCATATTGGGCCACGCGGGGAGCAGGTGGGGGGTTGGCAACGGCCCCTTTTTTTCCCCTTCCGTTCACAGCTCGGTGACATGGAGCGGGTAGTTAGGGGGCGGGTGCCCTGGAACCTGGGACTGCAGTCGGCGGATGTGACAGCTATGGCAGAGCAGGTGGCCATCCAGAGGGTAACAGCGGTGACCCTCTTCATCGTTTAGCTGGAGGCCACAGTCCTGGTGGAAACAACAACCAGCAAGTTATGGATCAATACAAACACCACTGTAGGTGTTGCGCACAAAGAATCTTTAGAACCTGTCAAAAGAGTCTATAATGGCAGATGAAAACTAATAAGTAGGCTTCCTTTGTCTTTTTTGTGGGTCTTCTCATGTAGATACCAACCAAATGTTGCCAAGTGAAACTGGCCTCAGGGGAAATATTTTCTTTCTTTACACTTTATTCCTGAAAATTAGACCTTCCTTCTAATTGCCACAATTAGTCACCATGGTTCAATTAAGAAAAATATCGCGCTCAAATAGAAGACACCCTTTTCCCATCAGCAAGGAAACGTGTGAGTGTGTGTGCGTTTGTGTGTACTTGTGTGCGTGTGTGATCTTACCTCACAGTGGTAACATTCCACATGGTAGTCCTTGTCCATCGAGACCACCCGAATGGTCTCCTCGGAGCCCTGATGGGGAAAACCCAGTGTTAGATGTTCAAGTGGCCACAATGTTGTAATATATTTCCAATATGTTAGCAATTCAGTCGATTGTACATGCAAAAGGCGTTGTGGTTACCTGGGCTGGGAGAATGGGCTGGTTGCAGGAAGAACACTTGGGAGCAAAAACCCTGCATTGGAAAAAGACCACATAGCAACATTGTGAGGTTATTAAAGTTAACAAAAACTAATGAAATAAGTCAACGTAAGATAAAATAAAAATAAAAATTCTTTGAAAAAATGAAAACTGATTGAAAAGACATATTACGTTTATGAAAAATAACTGTAATTTAAGCATACATTTCCTTTTCATCTTTGTCAATTAATATGGTGATACGGTTTGTTTGTTTGTTTTAAAGCATAAATTTTGGTATTGTTGTCCATCCGTACAGAGGAAGGAAGGTCAAACAGCCGTTTGAGAATTGTCGTTGACTTTACTTTATGACACAATACTTACTGACTTTTTTTTTTTAACCTTGCACTCGTCCAATACTCCATACATTTAAAAAAAACTAATACTCAAACAAATTTAAACAAAATAAAAACTAACAAACCTACTGTAAAAAATAACTGAAAATGAAATAAAAACTAACTATAATGAACAATCCCAAACTATTATAACCCTCTCACATTATTCTTATTATCAATAAAATCTTTTGCAAAAGTATTTCGCTGCAAATACTGAATAAATATGACTCCAATGCCTCAGTCAAATGAAGACTGCAGTGCCGCAGTCAATCCAAACCAAAAGGATAGACAAAAAAAATAAAAATAAATAATTGCCAGTTTTTTCCTGTCACGTCCGTAGAGAGCAGAGAGGTTTTCTTACGTGTGGTAGTCTTTGACACAGTAGATATTGTTCTCCACGTCTACAGTGAAGGGCACCCCGTCCAAACCTTCTTTACACACGACACATCGAAAGCAGCCTGGATGGTAAGACTTTCCGAGCGCCTGGAGGATCTTCAACACCACAGAGGAAGCACATAAGAAGTGGGTAACCGTTTTGGACTGAAGCCATGGAATCAAGTGGGGATAAGGGGACGGCCATTTTGTCACTTCTGTCGACTGAAAATGACATCGTAGCTGTTCAGGGCTTAGCTAATGACCAATCGCGGCTCCTCTGTTTTCTGAAGCTGAGCCATGATTCGTCGTTAGCTGAGCCCTGAGCAACTGTGATGTCATTTTCAGTTGACAACAAGTGGCAAAATGGCCGCCCCCTGACATGGCCAAAAACAGGTGGATTTTACTGCATAACTTATATTTCACAAATGAAATATTAATCAGAATGCCGTGTTTGGACAAGTGGGCCTGCATAGATCAAATTCTTGTAAAAAAAAAAAAAAAAAAAAAAAAAAAATGGGGGTTGACTTCTCCTTTAACGGGACCGTTAGACCAGTTTAACATGTTATCACTGTTCATCAGCAAACTGTAAACGGTCTCCTATTCCACTGTATTAGCATCTATGCTAACGATCGTTAGCTTACCATCTCCATGATGAGGTGGCCACACACAAAGCATTTCTCGGCCGTCTGCTGGAAACCAGAGTACTATGGAAAAGATCACAGGCAATTTCATTTTTTAATTAATTTATTAATAATTATAATTATATAATTAATCATTATAAATTATTACTTAATGTATTCATTTTATTTTATTTATTAATATTTTATTTTTGGGGGAGGGGGGAATTGGGACGCTTATAATTTTATTTATTTTTTTTGTCACAGAGTGGGCCAGGTCCAAAATCTGCAGGAACCTTCGCAGGCTTCGTAAAACATGTAATTGAGGATGTGTGCATCTCCACACTCTGGATTGACCATCTGTCATCAACCTTCACAAGGGGCGAGCTAATTAACCTCCCCAAGGGAGGGTAATTTGAGGAAAATCAGTGTGAATTGGATGGGTGTTCCCAAACTCTAATTGCAGTGTCCATGTCTGGTTTTCAGTGTCTTGGAGGGTGGGGGATAAAGAATGTTTTCGAATTTCTTTTTCAAAATTATAAAATTAAAAACTACTTACTAAAAAGTCTTCCTCGCAGTAGACCTTCCCGTTGACATTATAGAAGGCTTTCCCTCGCAACCTTCTCCCTAAAACAAAAAAGAAAAAGAAATACAACGCATGAACAACATGAGCATGAGACCTCAATTTAGTGAGCAGCAAAGGATTAACTCCGGGTATGCGCATGTTTTGCTTTTTCGTTGACATTTAGAGGCTAAAAGATGAGTATTGAAAACAGTGAGAGGCCTTCAGTGAAGTCTTAATTAGTCTGATTTGAATTAATACATACACACACTTACGCACTACTCGGTGTTAGACCACCTCAGCTCCGTCTTGAAGATGGCCTTGCAAGTATATTTGCAATCAAATCCATACTTTAGCCTCCTTCGGCCATTGTGGGTTAAAAAAAAAAAACACAAATATATTTTAGATATTGTAACGGTCGCCGGGTAAGAATGTCTGGTGTGGATTTGTTGATTCCGCGGCCCTCTCACAAGTGATTATCGAATCACAGAATACGTTCGCACCTTCAACGTAAAGCCTGCAAGAAGGCCTTACAGTCACCAACTCGTGATGTGATTGGCTATCGCAACTGCCTATCTTTCTCCACCTTTGATTTGAACACATTTTACTAAGTTTCTTCACAGGCATAACTTTTTTGTCACATATTTTCTCACATAAATATGTGTGGGTTTATTTTAATCAGTGACCTTAAATCGAAAGAAGCATGTCGGACGCCCAGCAGATGGTCTGGCCCAAAGCAGGCCACATTGTGCCTCAATTTAATTACTCTGACCACCGATCTCAATAGGATTCCATTCACAATCAATACAGCAGACTGCTCTACATCCCCCACTGCCCCCCCCCCACCTTACCCAAAAACACACCCTATCCTCCTCCTCTTCCGTGCATTGTGCGAGCCGCTCACAAACATGCCGATTATAGCCGAATGGAGAGAGGAAGTCCATCGTTGACACAAGAAGGATGTTGGAAGGCTTTGAAGTCCTTTTCGAGATTTTGTGTGACCCCTAAAATCCATTAACCGAATGAACATTTGTGCTTTAAATGCTTTTTTGTTGGCCGCATTTTGCGGTAGTGGACCGCCAAGCGTTTAGCGGAAGGGTACCTAGATTGCGGTTGGAGGGCAGGGGACTGTTCGGAAAAAAAGGGTCAAGTGCCCAGCTCTGTGCACACATATGTGGGGGGGGAGCGATGTAATGTCATGTGATTGTATGACAAGAAAGAGGCTTGTGAGTTCGTTTCTGCAGGTTGGAAAAAGTGTGTGGGTTTGCGATGGTGATACTAAACTGGTCCATCTCGGATGCTGGGCTGCTTGAAACATAGATCTTGGGCAAAAAAAAAAAAAAAAAAGTTTGGGCACCCCTGACGTAGCGCAGCCACTTGGTAAAACGTTATTCTTTTATTATTGGTCCTAAATAGGGCAAAATTATTGAACAATTTCATGTTGAATTCTGAGGTTGAGCTAAATTCCCACGGCCGAGTCTTAATTCATGAGCCCGATCTATAGGGGAAAATGTGCAACAGGCCGCTTGTGCCCACCCCGCCCCTCCTTCATCTTTCAGGCCGTGCCCCCCCGCCCCCTTTTCAAATTCATTTAACGCTGTGCCACGTCTCTGCGGCCGCGCGATGACTTCACTCGAGCCTGGCGGGGGGAGGCAATGTCGAGCATCGTAAATCTGCAGCGTTAGTCGGGATTTAATTGTTGTCCCGGGCCACCGTTGGTTTAATGGCTAAAAAGCTCCTCCCGTTTAACAGTGAAATTTATGCAATCGCTATATTTCAAACGTCACCACGACGCCGGGAGACGGTCATACGTTAACACCCACACAAATGGGCCGAGGAGCCCAGGAATGCTGCGCACACAATAGGTGAGACTTTTAAGACGAGGCAGACTGAGGAGCAATTAGCATTTCTAGCCAGCGCAGAGGGAGGAAGCCACCCTCGCGTCCTCAAAGGGCCTAACCTTGCAGGAAGAGTGAGATTATAGAGAAAGGGGGGAGGGGGGGTGGGTGTTGCAAGGTTTCTGGGAGTCTGGGAGGTGGACACAAAAGGGCCCCGGCGTTGACGCGGGCCGACTGAGCAAACGGGGACATTCCTTCTGCCTGAGGTCACTAGCTGGTCCCATTCAAACCCGCCCCCGAACGAGGATGGGGGAAGGTGGGGTGGGGCGTGGGGGGCACGGGGGGTATCCCTCCATGCCCCCTCGCTCTCCTCCGGCCTTTTGTCAGCAGACAAACCGGGCAGAGGCGCAAAGCACCAGCTGCATTTTCTGCAATCTGGCAGTCTTTGGGCAACCCAAGTATAAAATAAAGTGGAACCACGAAGGCAAGGGTGTACAAAGTGAGGCCTAGGGAGCATTTTTGCCTCCATCATCGAATGTGGGCTGGGCTGAGCATGGCATCAAAGTTTGACGACCGTTTCAAGGTTTCGCAATGGGGGGGTGAAGGCCCGTTCATTAGTGCCTGCAGCTTTAAAAGACGATGAAATCAGCAGGGGTGGGAGAGTACTGACAGCAGGTATCGGCATCGAGCCCATGCAAGCTTTATTTTAAGGTATCGAGTACTCATGGAGGCTGCCCATACCAGTCACTGATACTTACGGCAATAAAAAAAAACAGATAAAAAAATATGACCGAGTAAGAGATCAGATCAGCGAATCGTCATCTACAAAAGAACAAAAGGTATTTATCGTAATTTTTGGGCATTGTGCTAAATGAAATTTTACAGATCAAACGTATTAAAGGTACTTGGTGAGTACTGAGAGTGAATACTTCTTTGTACTCTTAATTGACAAACAGCTACTTAAAACTTTATTCTACAAAAGGAATTGCAGTTATTAAAACAAAGTAATGGCAATTCAGGTACACATTTGATGGACAGTTCAAAGGGTTCCGACGTTTTCATCACGTAGCGTTAATCGAGACCGTTGATACATTTCCAGGTTGTCTTCAGTTTACTACGAACCTGACGCAGGAGTTTTGTGGTTACAAACGGCATATGACAGTGAACAAGTTTGAGCAGTGGCGTAAGAAAATGTGGTCACATAGCGCAAGAAGGCATCCAGTTACCACTTTACCCGTTACATGTTTTTCCACTTGATAGTTTCATATTTATGGCCAAGGTGCGTTTTTCATACGTATATTTACAGTTATCATGACCTAACTACTCCCCTCGCATAGGTTAGTGATAGAATACAAAATATTTCTATTTTAACTTGCCTGCACATTTGGGTTAATTCGCAGCCGTAGGAACGGACTCGCACCAAGAAAGTACAGGCAGTAGCGATACTATTAGCTCTTCTTATTAGCTATTAGCCACTAGCCAGCATATCTGTTCTTACAATAGAATTTGAGCAAATGTACAAAATGACTCACATAATTTCTTAAAAAGACACAAAACAAATAACAAAAGTCCAATTTAGTTTAATTGTTAATTAGATCATTTATATGATGGCATGTTTCAGCCATTTTGATGTGAACTTGTCACTTTATATTCTAAAGTAACTTCCTTGGCAGACTGTACTTTCCAGCCTGAGTGATACCCTCAAAGAACCCACCCAGAGTTCGCTAACTGTCACCACACCCTTCAGGGGAAATGTTAAAACCAAACAACATTCCAGATACGTCTTATCCAACGCTCCAATCAAGGGATAATCGACTTGAAACTGATTAATTTGGGAAGGGGGGGGCAAGACGAGAGCGGCGCATCCAGACAATCGGCTCAGCCTCAACATGCCGTGACGTGCACAGTTTTATTTCAACCCTCCTGATTGCCGGAGGCTTTGGACGCTTCAAGCACTATTTCCTGGCAGGCACTGCTAGAAAAACTCAGCCTGGTTTACATGGAGCCTCACGTTCCGATTAGCATTAGGTTAGATGCCCAAAGCAAATATAAACCCCATGTAAACACCTGATTTAGAATAAACAGGCCAAAACGGAATGGCATTTCATTCTACTTCACTTCACACAAGGGGCACGATAATCCCTTTGTCAAAGCAATCAAATGTCATTTTTTTGTTATGTCAACTGTGAATTGGAATGTAGGCAGGCTGCGTTCTCGCTTTGCCTCGATAGCCGCTTGAAAATATGGCAGCTTCCAAACGGAGCACAGAGAACCCATCAGAGACAGACGGCTTGCTTTCAGTGCAAACTCTCAAAGAACTAAAAGTAGGCGGTAGGAAAACAAGAAATATTGAACTAGCTTCCGCGGAAAATTCATGAGAAATCACATGACGTATACATAGATGTGAGCAAGACATAATTCTGTCAAATGTTTGTTTTGATTAAATGGAGAAGCGCATGCAAACAGCAGATTGGAATAGATCATGCGTTATCTGTATTTGTTAAGGTTATCTCAATTTCTAAAACTGTAATATGCATGAGTACAGCGCGGAACAAAAGCACAAAGAACAAAATGTTTCCGTCTTTCCCAGTTTCCTGTTTTGCTGCCGTCTTGGCAGGTACGACTGTTGGGCTTTCTTCTCCTTTTCAGAGGCCGCTTTGATGATGATAATTAGGAATGAGTCATCGTATGAGTGACTGACAGTCTGCTCAGCCAGGCCATGCAGAGAAGTCCCGTGGAAAATCATAATCATAGCATGTGTGGGGGGAAGTTTAACACTTACTTGGTCAGACGAAGACCTTGACCTTGAACAAACATTTGGTTGCTTCACTTGTTGCTGACCACACATTCCATAGTGGTGTTCAAAAATATTAGCGCCCGGTGCACATTTTGGTTTGAAAGATGTTTTTCAGGGATTTTACAGAAATAGTGGCACCTTGACTTACGAGTTTAATTTGTTCTGACCAGGTTATCACTTAAATTACTTGAAGAGCAAATACATTTTCCCCATTAACATGAATTGAAATTCCATTTATGCGTTCCAGCATCCTCCCCCAAAGTTGTATTCCTGTTACGAGGAATAGTTAGTCCATGAATTTAACTGTTGTTTTCTTAAATTGGTCTCTCTCTCTCTCTCTCTCTCTCTCTCTCTCTCTCTCTCTCTCTCTCTCTCTCTCTCTCTCTCTCTCTCTCTCTCTGAGGGCGTCCATGTGAACAGCGAGCTTTTAAAAGTTTGTGTCTGAGTGCACATATTCACAAGCAAAAAAAGAATACTACATGACATGCACTCAGAAAACTAATGAGGTGGTCTGTTGCGAAGAAAACGCACATAATCTACCTGTGTCTTACTCGGCCCTGCAACATCTTATCCATTTGGCATGGGACAATTTTTTTTTTTTTTTGGCGTTTAAGGGCACATGCCAGACCTTGGTACGCTCCCTGAACGTCCGATTGAGGTCCTCCGAGAAAGGTTGGCTCCAGTGGAGGAGGGAAGTTTGTGGGTTTTTTTTTTTTTTTGCATTCTTGGCCATTTCGTGAAAAAAAGGGTGCAACCATGGGAGTGAGCCAAGAGGAGGGCTCAATTATGCATGGTTAAACAAAGCCCAAGCTGTCTGGGCAACAACAAAAATAAAAAGAAAGCCAAAAAAACGAATACAGTCACACGGACGCAGCTCCCGATTTATCGCTGAAGGGTGTTATGACAAGACTGCTGCTTAAAAGAAAACATTCCCATTCAACTTGAGGTCAAATGATACATCAGAACCGTTTACATGAACCATAAACCATCTGTGGAGGGAAGGGACGGCCAGCCAAGCTTCAAACAACCACCATTCGCTAATGGAAGACGTGATTTCCCCGATTAGATGCAACAATAATTCTCACGTCGGATGCTACGCGCTCCAAAAATCCCACAATCCCAGCAACCGGACACTGTTCCTCACACAATGAACAGGAAAGTATGCGGCTTCGGTTTCGTGTAAATTTAGAGGGCCGTGCTTCCCTGGGCGGATCAGTATCCGTGTGGAGTGTACGTATGAATGGCCGCAACCTGGCTCAAAGGCTTTGTCCCGACATCTTCCCCTTGTTTCCCCGGGAAACGGGAAAGGTGGGGTGGCGGTGGTGGAGTCGGGTGACAGGAACCTCTATAACACACGCACATGCGCACGCACACGCACACAACTACAAACTGTACTTCAACTGAATTGGAGATTTAATTACAGCCTTCAAGACAAATAATGTCCGCGGAATTTCAGAAACCGGAGGAAATTCCAAAGCAGCCAGCCGGGGGGTAACAATAAGGAATTTTTAGAGAAAGTGAGTTGGCATTTTCCAAGTTGTTTTGAAGCTGAACAACAAGCTGCTTGCAGACATTAATACTTCTTACCAGGCTCAATGAGAAAGTGGATTCTGATTTTTATTTTTTTTTTGGTACACACGTCTGTCCTGGCTGCTTATTACCGTACAGTGAACCCCCGCTGTTCGTAGGGGATAAAGAGCAAACCCTGCTGCGAATAGTGAAAATCCCAGCGTAATTGACAGCAACCCCAAATCGTTTGAACTGATATCGTCTTTATCGTTCATAGATGGCACAAGAAGGCTGCAAAGCACTTTGATTAGACAAGGCTATGGCTTGACTCCACTCCCTGGCACCAAGACGTCCCAAAATAGCACCAAAGTAATATTTATATAACAGTGTGTTTTTAACTTTTATGAACTTTTACTTACTTACGATGACTTATCCCCTGGAGCGACTTCATTTTTGTATTTCTTTTTAGTCACTTATTTAAATGATTATGTTAATTCATCTGGCCGTTTTATGAAAGAAAATTTGGCACAGAATCATAAAGGTTTTCTCAACCTTCACACAGAACTAATAATGGTGTGAAAGGAAAAAAAAAAGAAAGTAAATACGAATCGAGACATATTAAATAAGAAAAAAATAAATTAAAAAAACAGAATATATACGTATACGAACACTAAATGATATTCAAAGGTTCTACGATGTATCCTAAGCAAAGATTATTTCCTGTGCATAAGCATGAACATGAGGCACTTTCACACACTGGCATTTGAAATATGTATTAGGACGAGTGCAATGAAGCATGATCCATCGGTCACTATGGCAACCGCGGATGTGGATGTGTTTGGTCCACAGACTCGCAATCGTTGCAGGTCAATTTTATACTTTGTGGTGTACTTTATTAGTATTATTGTCCAATATTTTTCCCACTCACCACATGAGCAGCAGGTGAAGCAGTTGGTGTGATAAAGATTCCCCATGGCCTGGCAGGCTTGGCTGGCTCCATAAACGCCTTTGCCGCATTTAATGCAGATTCCTGTTGCAAACGAACACAGATGTTAAGTTGATTTACCAGACCTAGTTTCTGCATCACCTTGGTGTATTTCATACAGACAGGTCAGCAAAGGTCAAGACCACCAATAACAACCGAGCACATTGACCTTGTGATAAAAAAAGAAATACAAATTTAAAAAAGGATTTGGAGGGAGCAGTAGCACCACAAGACAACTTCGCCTGAGGTCACATTCCTCAGGGAGTGCGGGGTCAAAGCCTGGTTGAGGTCAGTCCGGGGTCACGATACCGACAAGACGTGAGCGCGACCGCCCGCCGCCCTTCCTCCTCATGCAGGCAAAAATAAGACAAAACGCAAATCATCTCAGAAATACTGCTAGACAGCAAAGATGCAAAGAGTGACTTGAAGCTAACGAGGAAAGCAAGAAGTGGCACTCTTGTTGCATGCTTACTGGCATGTTTGGTTGATTTTTTTTACATTTTATATTTAATACAGAGGAGTGATGTAAATATTTCCGGACTTCCTGTTTTGTTATACAAGGCAGAAAGAATTGGATTTATTTGCCTCTCTGCTTCTTACAATTCAAACTTTGCATTTATATCCATCCTTTATCTGTACCGCTTCTCCTCACTAGGCAGGCGGAGGGTGCTGTAGCCTATCCCAGCTATCTTCAGGCAGTAGGCGGGGGACAACCTGAACTGGATGCCAGTCAAACAACCATCTGCGCTCACACTGATACCTAGGGGCAATTTAGAGTGTCCAAGCAACCTGCCATGCATGGTTTGGGAATGTGTGAGGAAACCGGAGTACCCGGAGGAAACCCACACAGGCACGAGGAGAACATGCAAACTCCACACAGGAAGGCCAGAGCATGAATCAAACCCACAATCTCTGCTTTGCATTTATATGTAAATAATAATTAATTCATTCTCTCAACTGCTTATCCTCACTTGGCTCGTGGGTGTGCTGGAGTTTATCCCAGCTGTCTTTGGACGAGACGCTGGGTACACCCTGAACAGGTCATCAGCCGCTTGCACAAATTGACAGACAACAATTTCCACAAACATTCACGCCTACGGACAATTCAAGCATAGGTCTTAAACTCCGGTCCTTGAAGGCCGCTATACTGTACATTTGAGATATTTGCCTCCACCAACGCGCCTGATTCAAATGATCAGCTCATCAGCAAGCTCTGCAGGAGCCTGACAAGGATTCTGATCATTTCAATCAGGTGTGTTGGAGGAGGGGAATATCTAAAACAGGAAGGATATTGGCCCTCAAGTACTGGAGTCTTACACCTGTGATTTAGAGTCTTCAATTAACCTATCAAACATGTCTTGGGATTTTGGGAGGGACACACAGGAAGGCTGGTGGAGCCCGGATTCGAACCTACGACCTATGCACTGTGAGTCAGATGCCCTTATGTAAACATATTTCTTCTTTGTATGTAAGGGTATAAATTTAACAACATAAATAAAGTCCCAAGAGACTAGATAGTTTTATGTAGTGCTCAAAAGCAAAAAAATGTGTATACTTGGTTTCATTTTTTTTTACAGATATTACAACATTACACCCGTAAAGTCACAGTTCAGGTCCTGCAGATTTACGGATTTTTACAATGTTTTAAACACAATTTTTATTTTTGTTGGTCACTGACCTCTTTTTTGTGGAAAATAAATATTGAATTGTTTAACAGTGTTTTGAAAAAAAAAAACCTATATATATATATATATATATATATATATATATATATATATTGGTTTTTTTTGCAGTTTTATATATATATATATATATATATATATATATATATATATATATATATATATATATATATATATCATATTCAGAGTCATAAATACCCTTCAGAACAGGTGTGGGCAAACTACGGCCCAGGGGCCACATGCGGCCCCTTAAACGTTTTAATCCGGCCCACCAAACTTGAAAAAAGTTAAATGAATTAACCTTGTCAACGTTTTATTTTCTAAATACTGCAGTGTGTCAAAGACATATATTTTGTTGTAATGCTTTTGTTCACTTTCATTCAAAATTAAATGCATTTTTTTTTCTCAGATGAGGTGAAGTTACCAAAACACTCCATCCATCTGCTCATGGTCCGGCCCTTCTGTCAAATTTTACAACCCATTGTGGCCCGCCAATCAAAAAGTTTGCCCACCCCTGCTTAAGAAGGATTCCATAACTCCAATGTTAGGATTTGACATTAAAAAGTGGCCCAATGGCACTACGTGACTGGGTACACTAGCCCGATTAGGACAGTACAGTTTTAAAAAAATAAAGTATGATGAAATTTCCATCCATCCATTATCTGAACTGCGAGGGTCGCGGGCGTACAGGAGTCAATCCCAGCTGTGTTTGGGCAGCAGGCAGGGTACAACCTGAACTGGTTGCCAGCCAATCGCAGGTCAGTTTCTACTATTTACTCTTCATAATTTTGAGTTTCATCCACTTAAATTGATCAATCTTTATTGATCTTTTTTACCGCACAGCACATATTTTGTGTATCACGTACAGTCCTTTTATAAGGAATGGCTTGAACAAGATACGTAGTATACAGCTGAGAAAAGGGGCAACCCTGGTTCTGGCAGGGCCACCACAAATTGGCGACAAATTAGGTAGATTGAATCAACAGCATCGTTCAAGAACACCACAGAAATGAACCAAATTATTAATTTCACGATTAATTGATAATCATGCTCTAGCCTAACAGCATAAAAACTGAGCTGCTAACAAGCTGAAAAAGCTCATTATCGCAGGTAGTGTTAAGCTATTGCAGTAAGACTGCTTACCACCAATTAATTGAAATCTACATCATTAAATCAGAGAAAACACAAGGCCACACTGTGCATTTCTAAAGAGCCTACAAAAGAAACATCCTTATCAGAGGTGCACAGGTGCACTTTGCTTATATTAGATCATAAAAGCTATTTGTATTCACACATACGAGTCCTCATTTTGCTTTGCCGATTACTTCCTCCATTTGTATTGAGTCCACCTTCCTTGCTTTCTCGCATACTGCTACGGTTTGCCAATGTTTCCTGTTTTTTTACATGGATGTTTAAGCAAACAATGTACCATTAACATACCACTTTTTAAGATCCCTTAACATTCAGTTGCCTACATTGTATGTAATACACGGCAATTTAGGGATACTAAGCATTTGGTGAAATTTACAGATAAACTTTCAATCCACTCTAACTTTGAAACATGAACTTAATTTGACATTTTCTACACTTTTGAATGCACAAAGATCAGATCAGCAACTGGTGTTTCATCCATAAATGGACCACTAACAGTCCTGGTTGGATTACACTTAGAGTCAAAGTTAAAGAGTCAGGCGGCACGGTGGACGACTGGTTAGAATATTGGTCTCACAGTGTAAAGGTGGTGGGTTTGATTCCGGCTCTGGCCTTCCTGTGTAGAGTTTGCATGATCTCCCCGTGACTCCGTGGGTTTTCTCCGGGTACTCCGGTTTCCTCCCACAATCCAAAAAAAAAAGGTTGATTGAACGCTCTAAATTGTCCCTAGGTGTGAGTGTGTGCGTGCGGATGGTTGTTAGTCTTTGTGCCCTGTGATTGGCTGGCAACCGGTCCAGGGTGTACCCTGTCTACTACCCAAAGAAAGCCAAGATACTGTTCCAGAATAAATTTTACAAATAAATACTATGAAATCAAAATACTGTTGCTTTTTACCTGAAACATTGAGTTTTCTCCACTTAAATCCATAAAGACATTTTATGGCACTCCGCAAATTTTAAAGGCACTTAAAATGAATCGTATTACATCATGAATGAGTACCGTTACTGGTTTTGACAGGGCCACCACAACTGTTTCTTTGTATTTTTTATAACATTATGTGTGTGCCGCGTTACCCTGTAGTGCTGCTATAACATCTAAAATTACATTCTGGGCATCAAAAAATGATCTTCTCTGGATTTCCAGTGGTGGAAAATATTTAAACTTCTTTGCAAAATAACTTCCTATAACCGGCCACTTTTATGTTGCTTTAACCTTGTGCCGAAAGTTTTCTTTTTTTTTTTTATTCAGAACTGGTCCTGCTGCATGCTGCATACCCACAGGTCGCAGGGAAAAGCATGTTCGTTAGTCTTTAACAAGACAGCAAAGATGTCCAGGCGTGTCACATCTAAAAAAGTCAAATAAAATTTGAAAAAAACAGGATGCCAAATCCCTTGTGTGCCCATTTTGCAAGACGTCTGTGTGGTAAGCACAGGATGTTGAGCATTCAACACCGGGTGGGGGTTAAAAATAAACTGCATTCCTGCACCTTTGCACTCAAGTACAGAACAGCTTCAAGTTGTGTGGACATTATTGTTCAATGAATACCACTCTGACAAAGTTAATCAAAAGTCAGCTGTGTTATCTGTGATACAGTGTCCGCTCAGGGCAGGTGATCAGACAGAACTAAACCTCTCTAACTCCCTAAAGTGTTGTCTGGAGCACCATCCTCGCTGCTCGTGTGCCAAGGCTCCGGTAGTGCCAGACTCCCCACAGGCTAGATAATGAAGGACTTTGCAGGGGCTTCGGGGGGGGGGGGGTCTTCAATTGCGGGCCTGTATTGCACCAGCTGTTGATTTACAGTTCCTTCACCACCACAACAAACAAGACAACCACTACTTCTACGATGCACACCCTTTGAAAATTTTAAAAAGGCACAGCGGTTCCTCCACTGTCGCTAAGGAAACAGATATGTCTTTTTTGGCCTTGTTCCCATTGCATTCATCTTACTTTTTCCTGTGAAAACAAGTTAGTATATTGAAGAACCGAATGCACCTTCATTGACGCCAATGTGCTTTTTTTTTTTTTTTTTTAATTTCCTCGACATAACGTACATTTTTAGTAACCTCATAGACTGTTTGAGGCCTTTAAATAACCTAAATGTTTTGGAATATTATTTAAAGATTATATACTAATGTACATGTTTTAAATCAAAGACAATTTTGGCCTTCAATGAAGCCAACATACAAGCTTTGGGAACACCAAAGACGACTCAGGATCTTCCATCCAGACAACGTTTTTGTAATGAAAGTTTGACTCTTCGATGAATCAAATGCGTTTTTATTTTTATTTTTTTTAAGTTGACCGAAACTAAACAAAAACATTTTACATCCTTCAAAGAACCAACTTCAAATATATGTTTTTGTATTTAGATGACTTATTCTTAGAATGACTTAATGTATGTTGTGCACTGAACAAAGCTTGTATTCTTTTGCAAACATCAAAGGCAATTTAGTCTCCATTTAACCTGATGTACACTTCATAAAAATAATGACGATACAGAACGTCTCTCCAATGAACAAAATGCAGAGTTTTCGTTCATCATCAGATACTATTAAGTCTGCATTGAACCAAACATACATCTTACTGTCAACAAAGGCTAGTCTTTAGTGAGTAATGTTCATGATTTCATAAATATTTAATATGATTTTGTCTTCAATGAATCAGATGCAAGATGCAAGTTTTATCCACATCAAAGACATATCTTTAGTGATCCTAACACACAACACATTTTTGTTAGAACAGATATGAATAACACCAATTAACAGACTGCTGTGTGTCTAACCACCCTTAGTACCTTGCCGCTGCACTTGGTTCACCATATTGTTTGGTTTGGGGTACCTAAAAGCCACTTAGGTACCCAAAGCTCAAACTTCAACATTGTCAGACCAACAACTCGTGCATGTTGTCAAGTTCCAAGCACACAAGCAACACAACATACAAGCAAGCACCTACCAAAATACTCTTTCTTCATGTGCATCTCCAACTCCTTCTCCAGCTCCCAGGTTAGTGCCTCCAACCGCCTCTCCGCCTGACTGGGCCCGCTCTCCCGGCTTGGGGTCACCTGGTAAGGCAACTTGAACCTCGGGCCCACGGTGGGTGTTTTGGATGTCACTTCAAGGGGCAAGGGGTGCTCTTGGACATGTAGGCGCGGTTGCATCCCATTGGGTTCCCCTAGCTCCTGCAGGAGTGAGTCTTCGTGTCCCCCCAGCATTGAGGCCCTGGGCGAGGGAAGCTGTGGGTCCGGGTAGGTGCTCATGGATCCCCTGGAGCTGCGGGAGCTCCTTGAACTGTGGCTGGAGATGCTGGAGCGGGGACTGAGCACACAGACGGGAGCTCTGGCGCTCCCATCCTGGCTGCAGATGCTAGACCTCGGGCTGGCCATGAGCGGGGCGGCCCCCTCAAAATCTTCCCTGACGTGAGGACCATAGCGCGAGTCCGAGTAGCTGGACCTGGGGCTGGTGGTGAAGGAGTACTGGCTGGCCGTGCTGGACCTGGGGCTGGCGTGCCTCTGGTCGTAGCCCATGCTGATGCCGCTGGTCCGGTTGCTGCTGGGCTTGCTGCAGCAGTCGCAGCTGTTCAGGCTGGTCCTGGGGCTGGAGTGCTTGCTGGTGTCGCTGGCCGTGCTGGCGTAGCTGGACCTCGGGCTCGGGACGCTGGAGCCCTCGCTGTGCGCCAGGCTGGGGACCGCCACAACCAGGCTCGTCCGGGGGCTGGCGTGTTTGCTCTGCTCCTGCGAGGAAACGCAAGAGGACGCCAGGCTGGAACGAGGGCTGTGGTGTCTGCCGTCCATGCACACGCTGTTGCACCTGTTGCCGGGCAGAGGCAACGGCTTGTGGAGGGCGTCGAATGCGGAGCCAGTGCTGTACCGGTGCACTTCCAGCGAGTAACGCCGTTGCCTCTCGGAGGTGCCAGTGTAGCAGGGCAGCGCCACCTCGGACTTGCAGCAGCCCTCCTCGGCGTAGCCCGCCTCCCTTTGCGGGGTGCAGAAATCCACAGGGACAGTCCGGCCACATTGGACCGGACGCACCGGAGCCGCGTTGTAGACTTTGTTCGCCGACGTGAAGTTCTCCACGGTGTGATGCTGCTGCCGGAGCGCGGTCGCCCTCGAGTCCAAATCCCTTCCCGCGGCGTCCTGGCGGCGGTAAGCATCGTACAAGGAAAGCTCGTCCATCATTTGGCCGGCGCTGAGAGCCACGTCGTGCTGATAGTGCTCCATGTTGTTGTTGTTATTTTTGTAGTTTTTGTAGTCCGGAAACAAGTTAGCGCGGACCACTAGCGGAGGTCCATTCGGGAGGTACAAAACAAAGTGAAAAATCCAACCGCGTCGGCGCTAAGGTGTCTTTCCCCGTCGTCGTGAGCCACATATCCGTCCTCTCCGCTCCTACTGCGGCTGTAGAAAAAAAGTCTTCTAGCCGCGGCACCGCGCCTACGGTTTGTCAACTTGAGTTTTTTTTTTTAAGTTGAAAGGTCCTTACAGTCAATGGCGCGCTGCGCGGAGGAATTTCACCTCGCTGTTTGGAGTTTGGCCGTCTTACATTTCTCCCTACGCGGACAACAAAGTTAGCGGGGACTAGAGATGTGCCGACGAGAATAAATGTGGGCTGGGTGAAAAGAAAACGTCATCAAATGGGTTGTAAGAGTTAAAACGGAAGCCGAAATGAGGTTTTCCGAGGAGGGAGCTTCGGGGGACTCGTTCGCGCCAAAGGAATGTGGGGGATGGAGACGGGATGCACTGCGCCCCAGTGGAATGTGGTTAATGCTGCGGAGGAACAATGATCGCGACCAACTCAGCGAGGGGCTGCCGGTGTCGTGCCAAAGTACTTACCCCCGAAGAAATTTGTATCCCTGTCGCGGGAGCGCGCACGCATTGACTGAAGGCGGCGCAATGTTACTACGTTTGTTTTCATTGAAAGGCACGAAGAATGTATGATTTTGTGTTTTTGATTTGCTGTCATTTAAACTAGGTTTTCCATAAAAGTGGTAGTCTTCGTCGGTGTGGTTTTCAGCGCACCATTCGCTACAAGAAGGGATCCTGCTCAAATTTGCCACACTTACTTAAAATGATCCAATAAGTACACAGAATAAATCACTTGATGGTTGGGGTTAATATTTTTGTGATTGGGGGGGGGGGTACTTATTGTGGCAGCACCTGCCAGAATCTGTATCCCCCTTGTAACTTTGCTTTGGAAAGAGGGATCCTGCTCAAATTTACCACACTTACTCAAGATGATCCAATAAGTACACAGAAGAAGTCACTTGATGGGTTGGGTTAATATTTTTGTGATTAGAGGGGGGGTACTTATTCTGGCGGGTGCTGCCAGAATCAGCATCCCCTGGTAACTTTCCTACTGCGTAAGTGGTCAGTGAATGCACCTCGAGTCCGACGCAGAACGCGAGTGACTTTATTTATTTTTTTATTCTTTTGCTACTCTTGACGCGGCTATCAGTGGTTATAAAAAATAAACAAATCAGTCAATTGGAATACAATTACGTGTTCTCTAACAGGATACCACCTATCTGCATTTTGCCACTTAATTTGATCTCGCTGGAAACACGATAGCCCACTTCACTCATCCTCGCCCCTTTTCATCGTGTTTTGATCACTGAAATTCCCTTATGGTAGCTTCATTGATTGCAAAATTTCTTTGGTCTAACTAATGCAAATGCGGGGAATTTCCCCCCGATTTCGGCGCAGTCAAACGCTTACTTTGCGTGTTAAATTGTAGCGAATGGTGCGCTGAAAACCACACCGACGAAGCCACTTTTTTGGAAAACCTAGTTTAAATGACAGCAAATCAAAAACACAAAATCATACATTCTTCGTGCCTTTCAATGAAAACAAACGTAGTAACATCGCGCCGCCTTCAGTCAATGCGTGCGCGCTCCCGCGACAGGGGATACAGATTTTTTCGGGGGTAAGTACTTTGGCACGACACCGGCCCTCCGACACAACAGGAGGGTGTAAGCCAAAATGAGGCGCGGGGGAGTAAGCGGCCCAAAAGAGCATTAAAACGGCCGACAGTGCCCTTTGCACTAGGAAAGCTCAAGTCAGCTTTTTCTAAAACACATTATCGACAACCACAATGGTAACAAATTGTTGTGCATAAAAAACCCAATAATTAAAACAATAACATTATTACATAATTTCTAATTCAAATTCACAAGATCTCCATTTAGATTGAACTTCAGCATGTACAGGAGATGCAGAGTTTTATTCTGCATCTCGTTGCACAGTCCACATGCTGTGTGAAGCTGTTAGTCAATAAGAGCAGCGAGAGTGTAGTCCCCAATAAGCAGTATGAGGACACGGTGGTCATAGATGTCTCCGGCTGAGATGCTAAAATTCCTTTCTCTCAAACACAGCATGCATGACACCACTCGTGTTGAATGTAAATGAACACTTACAGTTTTCTAACTGCGGAGAGTTAGTCCATTGAGAACACACATATAGAATGAATGGTTCCATTCTCCTCCCCTTTCTAGCGCCACATTACTTTATTGCCAGCCCTCGTGTTACACCTCTCCTGCTGCAATGCTGCAATAAATTTTTAGCAGAGTGGATGTCGGCTGGCCGGCTCCATGTGTTGGTGAAGCACCTCACGGTTGTAGCATCGTAAGCAAATGGCAAAAGTCCAATAGTGCTGATATTTTCCACTTAATGAAATAACATGCTCCCTCCCAAAAAAACAAAAAAAGGTGTAAAATAAGGGAGAAAGTACAGCTAATGTAAATAAGCTGCCAATGAAGGCACGTACAACAAGCTATTCAAAGAATGCATCCAGCAAAATGCTGAAAACACAGTCTGGATGGGGTTAACAAAATAAACCCTATTTTTTTTTAAGGATGGAGAAGTACAAATTAGGATAAAGTGTAATAAACTGCCAACGCAAACAACTTTTTAAATTTGAAGTCAAGTCAAAAAATGTCTGCACGATGATTCGATATGTCTTCTTTAATCTAAGCTTCCATCCATCCATTACCCAAGTCGCTTCTCTTCACGAGGGTCACAGTTGTGCTGGAGCCTTTCCCAGCTATCTTCGGGCAGTAGGCGGGGTACACCTTGAACTAAATTGGTTGCCAACCAATCGCAGGGCACACAAGGACGAACAACCACTCGCAATCAACCTAGGGACAATTTAGAGTGTTCAATCTACCTGCCATGCATGTTTTTGTAATGTGGGAGGAATCCGGAGTACCCAGAGAAAACTTAAACAGGCACAGGGAGAACATGCAAACTCCACACAGGCCTTGTACTGGTCTTGGTCTCATTTCATCTCACAAAGTTTTACGGGCTGAAGAGATCAAGATGAACCTCTATTGAGGTGCATGGTGGAGGGTTGGGGGGATGTGTAAGGTGTTAGATTGGACAAGTTAATTACCAGACCTTAACCCAATAGCGCATGCATTTCAGCTTCCGAAGAGGAGACTGAAGAGGCAACCCCCCAAACAAGAACCGAAAGAGCCGGCAGTAAAGAATGCAACGGCTGAAGTGAAGGGGTCACAGGCTGGAAGCAGTTATTGCAAATAACTGTTATGCCATCAAATATTAAATGTTATTGACCATTTAATAATGACTATTCAAATACCAACAACAGCCACACTGGTACGTGGGCAAGTTAAACTGTATGATTCGAACGGAGATAAAAGTAAAACTGCTCAGACATTGCAACCGTCTCAGCAGAACAGAGAACAGGACAACGTTGGCAGAGCAATACTGCCC
Source organism: Idiotropiscis lumnitzeri (assembly GCF_059441095.1). Lineage (NCBI taxonomy): Eukaryota > Metazoa > Chordata > Actinopteri > Syngnathiformes > Syngnathidae > Idiotropiscis > Idiotropiscis lumnitzeri. The sequence continues at coordinate 15,283,670 of NC_142395.1, read as the reverse complement.
CCTAGTGTTTTTTTTGTTAAGTTAATCAGAGTTCAACGTCTCCAAAACGTAGTTTTAAACTGGAGTACCTAATAAATTGCCAGCTACGTAAGCGTATGAGGGGAATTGATCGGGATTTTTTTTCACTCGATTTGCTGTGGAAGGAGTGTTGTGTCACTGGAAACAAAGAGTAAAAGCAAATAAACAACAACAAAAAAACTTAACCACAAATAGGGACTGATAAATGAAGCATCAGCATGTATGAATAGGAGATTTATTAAAAAGGTTTTTATTTTCATCAACAAAAAGGTTCATTGGCACATTTAGGACAAAACGATTTACAGTCTTTGATTCAGATAGTATGCATGGTTTTTTGGGGGAATGTGTGAGGAAGCTGGTGTGCCTGGAGAACAGCCATGTAGGGATGGTGGTAAAAATAAAGAATGTTTACATGAATGCGCAAAGAGAATTAAACAATGACATTCAAACTGACGACAAATGAGTCAGCACACACCTACCATCATTTCAACTACCCATGACGAACTCCAAATAAAGTTTGGATGTTTTAGAAGGCATTTCTTTACATTCTGCTCTAGCTGGAACTGGGGGTGTGGAGACTTTATATCTACTGTATAGTGCACACTCAATTCTGGTGCATTTTCTTCCGAAATCAAACCATTTGAAAGTAATTTATTTTTAAAGGTAATGTAATAAAATAAGTTAGAAATGTTAAACTGCGGGGGGTACGATGGCCTCACAGCACAGAGGTGCAGGGTTCGATTCTGTCTCCGACCTTCCTGTGTGGAGTTTGCATGTTCTGCGTGAGTTTTCGCCCACATTCTAGAAACAGACATGGCAGGTTGATTGGACATTGCCTCTAGGAGCGATTCTAAGTGTGGTTGGTTAGTCTTTGTGCGCCCTGCAATTGGCTGGCACCCAATTCAAGGTGTACCCCGTCTACTATCCGGTGACAGCTGGGACAGGCTCCAACACGCCCGCAACCTTAGTGAGGAAAAGCGGTTCAGATAATGGCTGGATGGGTGTTAAACTGGAGAATCATAGATCTATTTTAAATAATATAGGAACTTCTACACATTTTGGGGGTGGGGGGCATAAATACTCGTGTTTTTGCAATTCGTGGCAGGGCTCGGTCCCTATTCGTCATAAACAGCGGGGTGTTTTTTGTTTTGTTTTTTAAATCCCTGGGGTATTTTGACAAAAACCATGCCAGCATAATTATTTAAATACCTGAGAACTGTTGTACACAGTGACAACATGCACAATGTGTGAAGTTCAAATACATACTTGAACATTATCATTTGCCGACAACTGGCAGAAAAGAGAGCAACGTGGCCATAAAAGCAACAACAACCAGAATGTTCACCACCAGCCGACGGGCACTAGAGCGTTGCCGTTTCCTCCCGTGCCCCCTACTCCGGAACCACTGGACCACCTCATCCAGGTCATATTCCTTTGGCCGGAACCCCAGCTGGGCCTCGGCCTTGGCCGTGCTGAAGTAGTGCGTCACGCCTGTCTTGTAGACCTCGGTGCGTGTCAGCAGTGGCTGGAAATCACAAAGTGGTGCCACTAGGCGGTGGACGATTTCAATGAGGAAAGCGGCGAAGTAAACCAGGGCGACTGGGAGGCGCAGCGTAGGGAAAGGATACCCCAAACCTTCCACCAGGGGTCTGAAGAACTCAAAGTTGTTGACAGGGCGGCTGTCGGAAATGAAGTACGCTTGGCCGGCGGCCCGGTGTTGCTTCTGGGCAGTCAGAGCTGCAGCAGCGAGCGTGTGCGCTGACACCAGATTGTCCACGTGAACAAATTCCACCAAGCTGCTTGCTTTCCCGTAGACGAACCTGAAGATCCCTTTCTCAATGTAGTTCACAATCCTGGGGAGGTGCCTCTGCTCCCCGGGCCCGTAGATTCCGGCAGGTCGCAGGGCGCACGTCCTCAAAACCCCGGAACAGCCATTCAGCTCCGTCCCGTTAGCTTTAAGGACAGCCATCTCCGCTATGGACTTAGTCCGGGAATAGTGGTCTGGGTGGAGATGCAATGGCAGGTACGGCAGGTTCTCGTCTCCGTTTCGGATCTCCTGACCTCCGAAGACCACATTGAAAGTGCTGGTGTAGACGAGCCGCGGTACGCCACACTGAATGCAAGCGTTCACGACGTTGCGAGTGCCGTCCACATTCACCTCCTCGATTCGAAGCCGCTTCAGCTGCTCTCGGCCGGACATGCCGTAGGACGCCACGTGGAACACGCAGTCCACGCCCGAAACGGCACTCACCACTTGCGCATAGCTGCGGATATCTCCTTGGACAAACGTAATTCCATCCGGAACGTCACCTTTTGGGGGGCTGACGTCAAACAGGATGACTTTGGCTCCATTTTTATGCAGGTGGGCTGCCAGGCTGTGGGGGAAGGGCCATTCATTGAATATAGGGAAAAAAAAAAAATCAACACACTCACATCATATTTAACTTTTATGAAATTGCTGAACATAAAGAAGGCACACAATTTCCAAGCAATGTTTGTATTTTTTTACTTTGTCAATATAATGCAAATAAAGTATTTTTTTTTTTTAAAAAAAGGTCAATGTATTAAAATTGCTCATTTTGTTTCGAGCACCAAAAAAATACTAATTTCTAAAGGTATTATTTGCAATTAATTTTATGACAATTCATTAACCAAAGAAATTCATAAAATAAATTTTAAAAACATGCAAGTAGAAAACTACTTCTAACTAGTACTCCTACTAAAACGACTAAAATTTTACCTACATGCAACTGTTTACAAATGATGAATTATGAATTATGATCCTGTAAAATTATGAATGTCTGCTGCTAATGTTATACATTAACAGCTACATTATGCCGCCGACTCTGTGTGATCTATAACTTTGCTGCTGTAACACCTCAAATTTCCCCATTGTGGGACTAATAAAGGACATCTTTATCTTTATGATCAACTTGCCAATGGCATCCGTCCATTACCTGAGCTGCTTCCCCTCGCAAGGGTCTTTTAATAATGACAGAATATTGATGAAATACATTTTAAGAAATGTTAATGTAAAACTGATGACCCATAACTTTTAAACAATTTAAACCATTAATTTACATCAAATCGTGGAAAATCGTAACAATGATTTGATGTAACCTTCTAATTCAAGCCTTAAAATTATGTGGCGCTGCTATCTCGTGGTAGGTACTGGTAACCACCAAGCAAAAATAAATGAAATCTTCGAATTTTACGTCCAATGGGTTGATTATTAAGTACAAAAACAAAAATGTTTAAACGACGTTTTACCGATAGCCGAAGTATCCACATCCTCCTGTTATCAAGCATCTTTCCGCGCGTGCAGATTCCATCACGAGAGTCTGAAATGTTGTTTTTAAAAACATTAAACAAGGCATTTTAAACACATTGCAGGCAAATAGATAAATGGTGACAAATATGGGAGGGGGTCCAAAATGTCCTTTTGATTTGTAATCCAGTCAATAACACGAGCTAGCATGCTAATTTTACGTAGACGCTGCTGAGCATGAGAAGCAGCTATGGCACGTCTCCACGCTAGCAACAACGTGGTCGAAGTTCCACAGTGTAGCTTGTGTCTGCAAAAAGAAAACAATTCCATACGTCCCCAAATAAAGCTGCACCCACCAAAAAGGGAACAGAACACAAAGCGATTTGAAATTAAGTTGTGAATTCACAATTTAATCAAAGGTAAACCTTACCACTCGCCGGTCGGGTTGAGAGACGAAGGCTACGCGACTTCTTTCGTTGTGACTCAAATTTACAGGAGGAAAAAAGTGATGTGATCCTGTAAACGAGCTTTAGTCGAGATTTCCTTTATATTTATATACCATTGAAATGTACACGATATATACGAGAGCTGTGACAAATACGATAAAATACATTGATTAAAAAAACACACTCAACAGGAAGTAAAGTTCGCTTTGAGTATTTGTCTCGTTCGCTGGCAATATTTTATTTTGAAAAGAAATAGCGAGTGTGAGTGCATAGCGAAAGAGCTTTTGGGGTCGGGCAAAAACCTTCTGCAACTAAAAGGTAGGGTGGAAACAATTACCATTCACAAGATAAGGCGTATCCATAACTACTGAGGTGACTGCTGCGATACATAAATAAAATAATTTCACGCTTTATTTTGTTGCATAAATTTAAAGTTTGAAATGCGACCTCGCCCACTTAAACGTTGTTTTTCATTTGTACAAGCATGTCCATTTCCAAATAGGCCCAAGTGCAAAGTCGACATCGGTAAGATGCCTTTCCCAAGATAAATAAATACATATTTCCTATGTAGTAAGACAACGTTTGGAAACGCAGAGAACGAAAATGCTGACACGGTCCGAATGAGAAGAGAATCGCAAAGATCGAGAACACTTACATCATCAGAACTGTCATTCTCCCGCGTACACACTTAAAACACGGACACAACTCACCGCTAATCACAAGCAGCGAAAGCTTTCTTTTAAAAACCATATTAAGTTTCATGGATTCGTCCATTTGACCGATTATTCACGATGACAGCCACCTGCCACAACCAGGGGCGCTATTGGGGATTTTGGGCCTCTTGAAAAGAAATCTTCCTGTACACCAATATATAATGATAAGATCGTATAATTAATATAATCATCCTTATTGCCAATTATTTATGAGAATCACCATTGCGCCATAGAAATAAACACAATATCAATAAATAGTTCTGCAGTACATTGTGCAAGTATGTCAGTAATGTATACATGGTAAGAGCTTCCTTGCACAATAGAAATCAACAGAACCACTACCAAATAATGTCAATGGACTCTCCGGTCCTTGATGGCCGTTTTCCTGGAAGTTTTATATGTCTCCCTGCTACAACTCACCTGATTCAAATGATCAGGAATGTTATCCAGCTTCTGCAGAGCTTGCTAAAGAGATGATTCATGATAACCACCATCTTGCATAATTGTCAATTTAATTCAATTGACATCATTCGCTTCTCCTTCTCAGTACTCACTTTCCGTGGACACATGGTTTGAAAGCAGATTTAAAAAATAAAAAAAATACATTCAGAAAATATGCAGGTACAAAATATAACAGATATTTAACCAACATGAAGTGATTGTGGCTGGATTTTGAAAAATCCGCTGCTGCCATCTAGTGTCGAAATGCGTAAAGCATAGTGGCATCCTTTCATCCATCCATTCATTTTTTGTACCGCTTCTCCTCACTAGGGTCGCGAGGGCGCTGGAGCCTATCCCAGCAATCTTCGGGCAGTAGGCGGGGGACACCCTGAACTGGTTGCCAACCAATCGCAGGGCACACAGAGACGAACAACCATTCGCGCTCACACTCATACCTAGGGGCAATTTAGAGTGTTCAATCGACCTGCCATGCATGTTTTTGGAATGTGGGAGGAAACCGGAGTACCCGGAGGAAACTCACGCAGGCACGGGGAGAACATACAAACTCCACACAGGAAGGCCGGAGCCGAGATTGTACCCACGCCCGATGCTGTTTCTCACTGTGAGGCCGTCGTGCTAACCAGTCAGGCCACCATGCCGCCCCGTAGCGGCCGAGCCAGAAATGATTCAATTGGGTGGCCACAACGAGGGGTGAGGGAACACAACGCCTCATTGAGGGGTGGCTTATGTGTGTACACAATACAACTGAAAAATATCGTAATTCTTCACGATTCTAAATGTAGCTTTTTTTTACCCACGGTATATTTGTGAGTGTTGTGGACAAAATTAATGTTGTGTGTGCATTTAGTTTCATGAAACCATGAGTGTGAATGGTATTTTAAGCATTGGTCATTTTCAGCAATAACTTCTCAGCCAAGTTTTTTTTTGCTTGCTATGATGTGGAAGTATATGTTTTAATTGACAGGGACAGTGATAGTGAAAATACATTTCAGTGTTCTAAAAGCTGACCATTTTAGAGTTCAGATCAGTTGTATGTTTTTGCTTATCTAAATTTAAAATAAACAAATTGGGGAAACATATAAAAATCAACAATGCAAATTGAAAAACTTTTAAGTTGGGGGCTGTCAGAAGTCAACGTACCACTATGAATATTCTAGTAGAAATATGTCCTTTCTTTTGCAGGCAAGATGATCCTTGAGGAATACTTCCAAAGAATTGGGTTCCAGGGCCCGCATGACAAAGCGGACCTCGCCACGTTGAAGTCGATCCACACGCGGCACATCTTGTCTGTCCCCTTCGAAAACCTCGACATTCACTGCGGCGGGAGAATTGTCATGGATCTGGAACTCATCTTCGACAAGATAGTTCGTCAGGGCCGTGGCGGCTGGTGCATGGAGAACAACTACCTTCTGTACTGGGTGCTGAGAGAAATGGGCTACAATGTCACCATGTTGGCCGCTCGGGTGTTCAACCGCAGCATGGGTGACTTTTCCCCCTTAGAAGGTCACCTCATTAACAGGGTGGTGATAGACGAGAAGTCCTACATAGAAGACGTCAGCTTCGGGGTGTCGTCACAACTGTGGGAGCCGTTGGAGGTCGTCTCCGAGAAGGAGCAAGTCCAGGCGTCCGGCAAGTTTCGTCTAATAGATAAAGGAGACTTCTGGATTCTGGAGAAGACGGACAGGAAGCCGGAGATTCTCAATCCAGAGTTCGCCGATTCCAATCTGGTGAACAGGGAGCTTATCAGGAGCTTGTACTGCTTCACCATGACGCCCCGCGATGCCGGATATTTCATTGATACCTCTTTGAATCTCCAGACAGATTCTTCCTCGCTGTTCGTCTACAAGTCCATCTGCTCCCTGCAAACGGCGACAGGCTTCAGGGCCCTGATTGGCTGGACTTTCAGTGAAGTCACCTTCCAAGCCGACCGGGGCGTGGACGTCTACGATATGATGGACGTGGCCGGCGAGGAGATAGAGAGCCTTCTCAAAGACAAGTTCAACATCCGTTTACCTAACAAACTACAGCCTGTGAACAACCAATTTAAGTACACATTTTAAAGCAGGGGTTTTCAAACTGGGGTTGGGGGAGCTCTGGGGGGTCTGCGTGCCCTCATTTGGGAGTCTGCAAAATAATTTCCAAGAGATTATTATTTTGTAATGTTTTTAAATCTGCATACCTACATATTTTGACCCAGTTGTCATGAAAATAAAGCAGTTACTCCTTCGCACAGTTGAACCAATTAAAAGGTATGAATACCTACATTTTTCATCCCTGTATGATTAAATACATTTTGATTCAGAAGAGAAGTCATATTATTACTGGAATAAAGTCTTTTTTTTTTAAGAAGTCATGTCATTTTTTTGGGCGAGTATACATTTGTTTTTCTTTCCAGAATAAAGGTGCATTTTCCAGAATAAAAGGCAAACTATAACAAATTCAAGAGACTATATTCACATTTTTCACTGGTTAAAATATGAATGTCTTTCCTTGGTGATGTACATGAAATTTCACCCATCACAGTGAACCCTGTTTTTTGTGGCACACACAATGGCAGGAGGCTGGAGGAGTGTTTGTTCTTGTAAAGATTACGTAAAAAATATAAAATAAAATAAAAACCATCTATTTTTATATAGTCCGTATCTCAATGAGCAAGAGAATGCTTGCAAACGTTGCAAATGTTGGGTTTGGGTCAGGGTTCCTAAAAGATTGCAGAGATGTTCTCAAACTGTTTTTACTTATATTTCCTTTCGCAAAGAAATCTTTAACTAGTTCAAAATTTCCTTGAAATGTGAAAAACTGTTTAGATGATCTTATTTATTTATCTTTATGTTTTTATATTTGTATATTTCAATACAGTTACATTTTCCTTTATGAAATGATTGCTGGTTATTAATATGAATATAATGCTCATAATAATCTTATTACTCCTACTGATAAAAAAGGATTATTATTATTATTATTATTATTGTTATTATTATTATCTTATTATTATTATTATTATTATTATTATTATTATTATTATTATCTTATTATTATTATTATTATTATTATTAGTAGTAGTAGTAGTAGTAGTAGTCGTAGAAGTTGTAGTAGTAGTAGTAGTAGTAGTAGTAGTAGTAGTAGTAGTAGTCTGATTGTTTCCCAGCAGTCTCAAACAGCACCATATAATTTCAAAGTCAGGGATTTCAACAAATTTGATGATTGGACCAGAGCAACAAAAGGCGGGGCTTTACTTGGTAAATCCACCTATCGAACGAGAGTTTATTAATCATCAGATGCCGATTGGTCCTTTTTGTCCTCTCCTTCATACAGAGACAGCAAACAGGACAGCCCACAGCCGGCTGCTGAGGTACGCACCACGTGACCACGACTAGTAGACATGAACTCACTGGAGCAGGCCGAAGGTAAGACGCCATAAAAGCTCTTTTATTCAACAGTCAGTGGTTTTGGTCAGCGACTTAATCAGTCCCTCTTTTAAATGTCGATATCTGACGAAGGCATTAGAATGAACATGGTGCTGAAATTAAGCCGGCTGGTTTACCGACGACGTTAGCATGTAGCATTGTGCCTGACGTTAGCTCGATGTGCACAGAACGTAACCACGGCATATACGGAATGACACATGAATGCTCTTGCCTCAGAATTCAAAGATGTTTAATCTCGATTACTGTCAATCATTCCTTCATCAGATCTAAAAGCCTTTGAGAGAAGACTGACAGAATATGTCTCTTGTTTACAACCTGCAACAGGCAGGTGGAGAAGTAAGTCAGGCAAAATATGCATACAGCACTTAATTTTGTTTCTAATAATAATGACTTTATTATTTATTTTTTCCTCTCAGTGATTTTGATCGTGGTGTCAGTTTGCACAGCCACCGGGGCTTGGAACTGGTTGATAGACCCCGATACACAGAAGGTATGCATGATTCTATTCAGTCAAAGGGGACATATTATGAAAAAAGTACTTGATTGTATACAGAAAAATAACACCCACACTCGAATTTTCTTTGTAAGTGACTGGAAGTAGGCTGGGTGAAGATCAGTCATTTTCAAACAATGGTTGGCATGATCCTTTATCATCTTAAAATGGAATTTAATCACTAATTGAAAAGTGTAATTTGTCGGCTTGGTGATGAAGTGCAGCCTCCACCAGGGCAAATATAATCAATTCTTAAAATAGTTTTATAGGGGCTTGCTTTCTTTTCTTCACACTCTGAGAGTGACCATGAGTCCACGCTATCCTTGTGCAAAGGTTGATACAAGGACAGCAGTTGAATTAAAATGGCAGTAAATTCCCTTTCATTAGCTCACCGAAATCCGTGTTCATAACTTGTTGTGGTTTTACTTCTCTGTTCCTGCAGGTGTCTTTCTTTACATCGCTGTGGAATCATCCCTTTTTTACCATCAGCTGCATCACACTCATCGCACTATTCTTTGCCGGGATACATAAGCGAGTTGTGGCACCATCGATGTATCCTTTTTGTCTTTTCATATGCACCGAAGGAAACTCAAACGTTGAGCACAGTATTTATAGTAATTTCAGAGCACCCCCCAAATAATGTCAGTTAATATGTTCCACTGTAGTACTGTTGCCATCTTAAAACCTTTAAATAAACATTAAAATTATAGAAAGGGAAAGTTAAAAACCAAGGGATTGTATATTGCCAAGATGTTTATTTGGAAGATGTCTTCATTTGTACATGTTATGAATATAGCATTTTGGGTGTATTTCGCATTATTTTGAATAATTATTGTATTGTCACCTCCCTCCAAAAGTAAGAAATATAAATAAAAAAAATACAATAAATGTAATACATGAACTATATGATGTACAATTTAAAATTTGAGGAAATATATTTTAAAGGAACTTGATAAATAAATAAATATATAAATGGAAACAAATACACAGCAAATATGGGATTGGTAAATAGAATTGTTTTGCAGGTAAGTGTATTTGTTAAATCCACAACTTATTTCTATTTCAAGCTAAGGACCAGGAGAGTGTGTTCGTGTAAGGTGTTTGATTATTTGATTATTATTCATTAATTGATATTTTAATAAAAAAACAAAATAAAAGTAAAAAATAAAGCTTATATAAAATGAATAAATAATATATCATTACAATATAATGAGGAAATGTGCTATTAAAAAAAACTAAATGAATAAAATAAAAGCAAAATGAAAACACTTTTAGCTGCCTACTGAATGTTAATAACAGCCATCATTCCTTGTTCTTTTTTCACACTGCTTTTACTGTATTTCTATTCTTCATTAATATATTTTTTAAACAATTGTATACAGTAATACCCCGGTTATCACGGTTAATGGGGACCGAGACCACCCGCGAAAACTGAAAATCCGCGAAGTAGCGGCGCACCTTCAAAAAAAAAAAAATAAAATAAAATAAAATACTTATATATACTTCGCACCTATATATATATATATATATATATATATAGGTGCGAAGTAGTGACGCACCTTCAAAAATGCTTAAAAAAAATATATATATATATATGGGTAGAGAGAGAGAGTGAAATTCATGTTATGACAAAAAAAAAAAATTATTATTAAAACTTATTTTTTTATTCCCCAGCCATTATTTTCGTATTTATTTAATTACTTTACCTGCTGGTACGCCGTCCGGTGTGCCCTGTGAATGTTATGATCCTCCAGCAGAGCTGGAGGATTGAGTAGGACTCTCCAAACGCAGACACGGGGAAAAAAGGTGGTGATACAAAGATATTTATTATAATCACAATATAGTCAGTGTAATCAGCGCGTCTCAGCTGACGGCATGGCGCGAGACGATCGCTGGAGGAACGCCCACACAGCTGAAAAAACAAAAACACGCGGCATGACAGGCACGGATCACGACAGTGAAATGAAATGTGGCATTCTTCATTTATTCATTCATAACTGACAGCCTCGCGCTACGCTCGTGCCCGGGGAAGGTGCTTACTGTGACGCGAGCATGCCCTCCTCCTCCGGAGCTTCCATTCGGTTAAACTTAGGGGCCGCTTGGAACCGCCCGTGCCCGGGGAAGGTGCTCCTCTACGGCTTAACTGCCACGCACGCCGGCCGGAACTCTGGTACGGTCCGAACCGCGCGAAACGTCGCCACCAATCGTGTCCGGGGGAACTTGCTCTTCTCTGTCCACTCTCTTCTTCGTCCACTCTCCTCTTCGGCGCACGCCGGCCGTCTAACCGCTCCAGCGCCCCCTCGTGCCGCTCGGCGAAACTACAATGCCCCCGAATATTTTTTAGACCCACGAAGCACTGAAGCCGCGAAAGGTGAACCGCGAAGTAGCGGGGTATTACTGTATATTATACCCTTATAAGTTGATCTGCAGTGTCGTGAAAATGAATTATTGTTATTATCTAAAAACTGTCTAGACAATATTTTAAGTCACTTTTGAATCCATATAAATTAAATCTTATTATCTTATGCATCAAAACAATAAGCCTAACCTCAAGCCAACAAAGTAAAACTACTCACCCTTCGAAGAGACTTGACTAGCTTGATTTTGATGTTTTACATTTGATATTCAAATAATTGTGTTGCTTGTGTGTACTGAACTGAGTAGCCAAGACCTGACCCTTCCATTTCTTCTCCTGTTCTATGGTTATTACATTCGTCCTTGACCATTTCCCCCCCTCAGTATAGCTGCTAGGTGTCGGACAGTTTTAGCAGAATACAACATGTCCTGTGATGATGTGAGTCAATATGCATCCACTTGTTTTGGGGTCATTTTATGGGTCTAAATGTACTCATTGCTTGTGGCTCTTTGCAGACGGGAAAGCTTATACTCAAACCGCGGCCAAACATCCAGTGAGTGTACAGTTGTGGGTGAGCCGAAGACATGGCAGAGACATTCATGTCATCATGGTGATGTCATTTTGTCAAGAAGAGAGAAGGGACACAGCCATTTTATAGCTGTGCTTGTGTTGAAGCTGCTCAATTCCTCTTAACAGTACTTCTATGTGTTTATGTTCATTGTGTATTTTATCCAAATGTTTCTATTTTTTAAAACTATTTACTTAATAAATATACCACATATGGAAATGTCTTCTGTGTCACTTTTAATTTATTATTATTATTCCAGAGTGACTCTTGACATTATAGGATGAAAGGGAGGAAGGAAGCAAGGATAATATGAAAGGTTGGGAGAAAAGGATTGAAAGAAAAGTAGAACAAGGGAGGAAGGGTGGATTAATTGAGAATGAAAGGAAATTAGGCTGTTTGGCAGATGGAGAAGCGTGAGGAAAGATGGAAATTTGGATTGATTGAAAAAGGGATTGGCTGTATGAGAGGAAGGAAGGAAATAAGGATAGTGTTAAAGGAAGGACATAAGAGCGATATGAGAGGAGGTAGGTTGAGGGGATCAAAAGGAAGAAACAAACAAGCAAAGGGGCTCACTGCCACTTTAATGATGTCCACTAGGTCAACTCGCACACAACCCCACACTCTGACTTAAAACCTCAAATTGAAACCTTAAACCTAAAACTCTAACCTTGTCTTGAAAACACAATTTGCAATTAACAACAACTCATTCCAGAACTCCTACTCAAAATGTATTACATTAAAACATAATAATTGTAATTCTGATGCATAAGTGTAAATGTACTGCAATAAAATAATACAAATAATGATGGATATACTTACTTTTGCCCCACCTTCAATATTTTTAAGGCACATCTGTTTTACAGTTTAATAATCTACATTACCTATCTTTAGATTAACTAGATTTAAAATGTATTATTTATTAATATTTTGCATACTTTAAAACATCTACTAATATACATAAACATTTAATAATTATTTTATTATAAATTAGTCAAATTTTCCTTTTATTGCGACAACGATTTCGACACTTTGCTGCTTTACGGCACAAAAGCAAGTACACCCACACTTTACGGCTGTCGACTTCCACATGGCCATTTACTCGCTCACCGTCGTGTTTGGTTATTGATTGCTAAATCTTCCGACTAATCAGACACGAATTTCCCACATTTGCAATATAAAACTGGTTTAGAATGGGCAAAAGTAAGACGACAAAGTTCAAACGCCCTCAGTTCAATGCTGTCGGGCTACCTGTTAACGCTGTGAAGGAAGCGGCCGCCGAGGAGGAGGAACTCGGGGACGATGACGACGACTGCCCGGCGGCGGAACTGCTGGAGAAAGTAGGAGGCATAGCAATTACTTTTAGTATAAAACGACCATTACACGTAAAAGACTTAATGGCAAGACTCCACTGTAATGTAAGAGTAATACTTGTCAGTCAGTCTACGTAATTGCAATATAGCTAAAGTCCAACAGTAGTACAAGTAACCTGTGATCTCTCCAGTGTTGCTCTGGATGAATGGACAACATAGAAAAACGACACTTCTTGTTTGCATTGACCTGACGTTCAGTTTACGTTTTCCAGTAATGTCAAAATCCCATGTTACGTTTTTTCCCCAACCCAGGCTCAAAGTGTTGGTACTATTTATAATCATTAGGACACACATGCGTATACATAGTGTACAGTAACTAGGTCTGCAACAAACGATTATTTAAATTAATGAACGTCTTTTGATTCCCATTCCTTTGTTGAAAAATAGGACATAATTTCAAATTGACAGTGCAGAAAACAAAATCAATTCTCTCTGAGTTGCTGGTTTGCTTTGTAGCAATTTGGAAAATCGGCAAAAACATTGATAATTGGTTTCCAAAATAAAAGCAACTCTTTTATTTGGAGTGAATGCAAATATAATTTGTCTGCTTTCAGGAGAACTACAGAAATCAGAGAATATTTACTGTTGAGAGTATGACATTTAAATTAATAAATAAACTGTTGCTTAAAATTCCACAATTTAGATGAACTGTGATATAAAGGGCATCTACTGTATGTAGAGTACACGCCAGCTGCAGTTAAAAATGATACCCAAGTCGTGTAAGGCTCTATCAGATAACGTATTGTTTTTCATGTTGCCTGAGGTTGCTACTTGCCACCTTCAAATTTTATATGCTGTAAGAACTACGTCAGTATAATGAATGTTTCCATCCCTAGTTGGAGAGTCCCAGCGCGGATGTAAGGGAGTGTGCGTGCGCCAGCATCTCTCGGGTAGTCCAGCAGAGTCAGAGCATCCCAGGCTTTCTGCAGAGGGACGCAGTGAGGCGGCTGGGACCCATGTTGCTGGATGGCAGCCTAGCCGTCAGGGAGACCGCCGCCGGAGCCCTCAGGTAAGGATTAGTAAATACTCTTCATGGAGGCAGTGCGAAATACACTACACCAGGGATGGGTAACTGTCCAAATGTGGCCTGTGAACTCATCCTGAGGGGTTCCTTGATTAAGTCCAAAAAATAAAATCTTTTTTTTTTTATTAACCACTGATGCAAACAAAGTCGCTCAGGTTGTTATTGTGGGGGAAGGGCGACTCATGGCGGACTTCACTGGTTCCATTTTCGCTATGCCCAAAAAGTCTGGCAAATTGAAGTGGTGAATAATAGTATTACACGATATCTCTGCAATTGACTGCTACATAGTTCCAAGTCTTTGCACGTGTGTTCAGCAAAAGAAGAAGTACAAATATTCAAATATCAATCCATCCATTATCCATGTATTGTGCAAATTACGGAATATGCTTTACAGGAAGCTTGACAAACGCCACTGTCTTGTGTTTGTATTTCTTTGGTTAAACCGACAGAGGGCGCCGTGTAACAACAAAAGCAGCTTTCACCTCCAACAACATCTCTACTATGGAAGTCTATTCTAAACGTACATTAATGTGGCCCTGGAATCGCTTCTTCTGTGTTCACCGCCAATAACAAACATTTCATAGACAAATAGGAATTATTACTTAAAATAGGAAACGGTTACAAAAATCAATTCACCTTCAAATAAGGCAGAACTTGACATATCAGTTCAGCAAGCACAGTTTGCTTTTTATTTGGTGTTTTCATGACACTTCTTTCAAAAGGAGCAATCTCAACAAATATGTATTTATTTTACCTTTACAGTTGGTTCAGTGCCTGCAGTGTTCATAAAGCTTTTACGGTGGCCACACTTTGATACTACACTGGATTTCTTGTTTTCATAAAGTCCTCTGGTAAAAATTGCAATCAAACATGTCGTATGTGTGTGCTTGTGTGTCGGCTGACAGGAATCTGAGCGTGTGTGGAAGCCAGGAGGTGTGCGAGGACATGGTAAAGCGCGACGTCATGACTCCCCTGACAGCACTGCTCAGAGAGGTGAGCGCTTTTCGCCGCCGGCCGCATCGCTTCTTTTTCTTCTCACTCAGCAGCTGTCTCAGCAGCAACGACATCATCAACTTTGTTTGCTTGGCTTTGAACTTCAACTTGATTGTGCAAATGTGATGTTTGAGTCATTGTTCATGTTGTTTTTTAAATGTGATTTTGATGCACCAAATTTTGCAGCCATTTTTCATTGTCCTGCCTAAAATAAAAACAGTGTTTTGCTGCCATCTTGTGGCATGCATAGGCAATGACAACCCTTTTATAGTGGTCAATTATTCACAGATGCCCCTACCCTATTTCAATATACTGTATACTGTAATATTTTTGTTTAGTGGTGGATTTTTGACAAATTGCGAAATTATGCAGATGCATACTATTGCCTATTTTATTGATTTTTTTCCAGTGTTGTGTGGGTTTCGACTGTGCCCCGGTGCCGACCAAAGAGCCAAAGAACCTTACTGAGAACGTCGCCAATGAGGCCGTGAACCTACTGTGGAATCTTTGGTAAGCGCCGCTAAATCTGTCGACGGTTTGTGTTTCGGGAGGCGACAATGCAGCTGTGTGCGGCAAGAGCGTAAATATTTGGACACCACTACAAATGCCTGTTATTGTTTGTTTTTATTTATTTATTTATTTACTTTAATTTATTTAATAATTTTTTTTGCCACACAGTAGCAAATATGTTTCTAGTCACTATTATAAAACAAATTCCATTGCAGGGTTTAATTAATAATGCAAAAAAAAGGCCCTTTTTTTTTTTTTTTTTACTTTTTCTATTTTTGCTGAAGAACAACATCCCTATTCTGAGCCATTTATTTCTCCGTTCAGGCATTTCATAACTTATCAGTTGTAATGTGATATTGTTGTCTAAAGATTCTTTGTTGTGTCCTTTATAGCGAGAGCAGCAACCAGGCACTGTCCTTGTTCAACAAATCAGGTCTTCTGGACGTGGTAGTCCAATGTCTGGAGAGATACCCCCACAGCGTGGAGTTAGCCACTTCTGCTGGTGACTCATCCTTGACATTGACATTAAATTCAAAGGTTTGCATGAAATGCCCAAAACCTTCAGGCTTCAGCTAACTCATTATTTTGTCGATTTACAGCGCACTGTTTGCACACGGTGTCAGACGACAACCCCGAGCTGCTGTGTAGCATCAATGGTGACGTGCACGGAGCCCTGGAGGGTGTACTGCTGTCAAAGCAGCCTGGCATGGCACACACTCTCCTCAGGACACTGACTGCAGGTGCTTATGATCACTTCTTCATGCCCACATTTAGTGCTAATAATGAAAAATATTTGAAATGCGTATGATACATTTTTATTGATTAACGTTGCCAAGGGTGTAGATGATGTGCAATATGTTTATGGTTGCTATTAGTCAAGGCAATGGGAAGGTGGGACTAACCAGAATGGGTGTACAAAGTTGACCCTTTAATTTCCAGCTTTGGCTGCACAGAAGCCCTTTAAGCACTACATGTTCAAAATAAAAGCCAACACATTTTCTTCAGGTTGCTTTTTTATTAGCGGCCCGACATAGAATGGAGGAATTATTCTGTCGGGATGTTTGCTGGTACAGAAGCCCATTTCATACTGGCGGTAAAATATTTTCGTTTGCTCCCTTTTATTCATCCATCCATTATCTGTACCACTTCTCCTCACAAGGGTCATTGGGGGTTCTGGAGCCTATCCCAGCGGTCTTCGGGTAGTAGGCGGGGGACACCCTGAACTGGTTGTCGACCCGGCATTTTTTTCTTTCTCCCTTGCAGGTTGCAGAAGGCCCTTGACATTTTTATAAATATAAAAAAAAATCCCACTTGTTTTCCATGTCTGTGCTGTTTGCAAAGAACAGTGACACTTAAAAAAAAAAAAAGGTGGGAAATTCTGTTTTTTACCGACATTTGTCAAAGGGGCCGCTGATAACACTGGTCAACATCAAATTTTACTCAGAGAAAAAATAAATATATATATATATAAAGATAATATTTTTGACACTGATTTTTACAGCATGTCTTGACTTTTTTTCTCGCACATAAGGGTTTTGAGATTTTTTTTTGTTTCTTTTAAAAGCAAAAGTGCTGTCTATTATACATTACCTCAGATGCTAGTGCCATTTCCAAGATGCTGAGTGAATTTGCACACAATTTCTTTTGTATCCTTCTTGGCCGTATTCTGTGTAAAATGCGGGTATTTTGCAGGATCCTTGCCTCAAACAGTGTTAATGTGGTGTTTTGGTGCAGGAACACTATGGAACATGAAGGGAAGCCTTCCCGCTGCCCGCCAGGCTCAGACACTCACCGCTGTGCTCGCTACCTTGTCCCAGTGTCTGGATTTGGATGCGGGCCAGCTCATACTTGAGCTTCACAGAGCAGAGAAGGCGCGCTTCCAGGATGTTCCCGCCGCGTCGTGTATGGATGTGCACACTACCGGGGAACCCGCTGTGGAGGAGATGGATGAGGAGGAAGTAGTACAGCGTGTGAAAAATGGAAATTCCGGAGATGACTTTTCAGATCTCTTGCCTGTAAGTTGAGTGTATGAATTTGATGACCATTTTATTCTATAACAAGAAGTCTGATGATTTTAAATCTGTCCTGGCATTTGCCTTTTATATCAAATTCAGCAAAGGCGACAGTTGCCCCAATTGTGTGGGACAATATAATTAAATGATGCCACCATCTGATGTGACGTATGAACATCGAACATTTTTTACTATGCTGTAGGGCGGGACAAGTGTGAAACTATTCAGTGTGCTATTCTGGCATTTCGGAATACCCTGTCACGCACACCGGGAAGTTGAAATTGAAAAGCACTTTAACTGAAGTTCGATGTGCCCTCGCTAGTCTAAACTGTAATGTTGCGGACGTCGCATGACCAAACACAGAAAACAGGTGAGCCCTTACTGTCGTGACCTGACCCCTTAGGCGCTGTCGATTCAGTCGATGGCAAGTGGCAGTACAAGGCAAAATGTCTGCCCCAAGTTGGAGAATGTATTCCACGAAAGCAACATTAATCAGAATGTGGGGGCTCGTAGGAAATATTGTAAAGAAAATGTTTGACTTGACTTACCCTTTAATTGTAAATCTGAAACGTGACACTAAAAACCATATCATGTAAAATATTGTTGAACATAAATATTTGCAATTCCAAACCTTTATGGAAGTGCTAATAGCAGTGCATCAGTACTGTATCACATACAACAATGCGATAGATTGCAATATCAATTTTTGTCTTGCCCCCATTAGACACTGGTGCCAGACTGCCAGACGAGCCCAACTGTCATATTGAGGCAAGTCTGGGGTACCCAGTAGGCGAGTACCACAACCTTGGCTAGACAGAACTATCCCCCCTCAGCCACCTCCAAATGGATGACATTGAAGTGGATGTTTGGCATGCTGCAGCCACACAAAACATCCATCTGCAATACTCCATTCAGGCTTTGTGTATTCAGACACACACACGCTGTGATTCAACTAGCTGAACAATCTTGGCAAGTGTGTTGACTCACAAGGCGGCTTGTTTGCGTCCAGAGGGAGCTGGAGGAGCTGAGGGAGGCGGCGGCCTTGCTGACGGCCCAGCAGACGTCCCTGGAGATCCTCGTCAACATGTGCTGCTCCGACGGTGAGGCTTGCACTGACAGGATCCCATCTGACATGACCGCCGTGTTTTTTTTTTTTTTTGTATTTGTCGAAAGATGAAATAACGACGCGTTCTTGAAGAGACTTGTGATTTGCATCTATTCAGATCTCTCTGACGACGAATGGGAGGAGTCGTCGAGCAGCGACGAAAGTGAAGCGGCAGCCGACGGATTTTCTACCTTTATGTCACCGCTGTTGTTGTCGGCGGAGGTGCACGGCGCTCTCATCAACCACAATATCCCAGAAAAGGCAAATTTTAGAAATATACAGTACACTGAAACCTCACTATTTGTCTTGTGCTTGCATGGATATTCATATTCCAAAAATCTTGATGTTGGGGTCATTGATGACTCTAAATTACCCATAGATAATTAAAAAAAAAAACTAACTGAAACTACATTTTATAAAACTAACTATAATTATATATAATGTCCTTTGTTTTCGTCTTTGTCAATTAATTTAATACACAATCCATTGGGGTTGATTTTAAATGCATTAATTTCACAGCGGTAAAAAAGTCGTACAGTCGTCTGTGAGTTGTAGTCCTCTGCCAATAAAAAAAGAGCCAGCAAGTGACGTCGCTTCTGGGAGACGAATTTGCATTTGTCTCTGAGTCAAATGACTCACCTGCTCACTCCCCGAAATGCAACGCTAGGTAAAAAGCACTTTCCGTTTCATACATGAAAAAAAGGTAAACAGTATACAAAAAAATAGTACACTGTAAAACTAGGTTCAACAATTCAATACACAAAACCTCTTTAGAAGATGGCAACTTGGCAAGAAAGGCATGCTAGCTTCATTTAATTAGGGTGCATGCATGCATGCATCTAACTTTAGAAACTCTATCATGCACTGCACTTATTATAATTTAAAGTCTGTGGACTGTTAAACCGTAAACTGTATTTTCCAAATGTTTTAAAAATATTTTTGTTGAGTTTTTACTATAGAATACTGACCATGGTCTTTTTCTTATCTTGCTCACAAGTAAAACACCAATTTCTTTAAAAATGAAAATTAAAACTAAAACTAAGTGTTTTTGAGAAAACTAAAACTAATAAAAACGAACAAAGCCATCCTGAAAACTTATTTAGACCAACTAAATTTAATGATGTCCAACCACGTGTGTTTATGCGTGTATTAATATTTGTACTATACTAATATTGGTTGTCTTGATTTGAAGGTGCTCAAAATGACGCAGTTCCCCAAGCAGGAAGCCATGGACGTGTGCCGCCAGACTCCCTACTGGAGAAGTCTCGTGAAAAAGTAAAACTCACTGCTCACGGGAGGTTTTAAAGCCGTTTCTATCCCAGTGACGCTGGTCTTTTTCCTTGGGCAGAATGCAGCGCATCCAGTCTCGCGCCCTAACATGCCTCCACAGCATCCTGTCCGGCATGGACGCAGAGTCGCTGGGCGGGGCGGATGCCCTTCAGCAGGCTGCACAGCACTTGTCTGCGCTGGTCTTTGGAGCGCCAGGTACCGCCGTTACCTCGATTGAGATGGATCATTGATAGGTTGACTCAGACATGCAGTACGTACAGTAGATCAAGCGTGTCCAAACTTTTTTTTTTGATCTACTTTTGAAATTGCCAAGCTCCAGAGATTGACCTGTTTAGTGTCAGCATAGCAAACCCACACGCCACCTCCAGTCTGCAGTGACACACCCAACAACTTGTCATACAATCACTAGTCACAACCTCTCTCTGCTCCTGCACGATGAGCACTAGCCATAACTGAGCCTAACATGAACAAAACAGTAAACCAGAAATATTATCAGTTTGAGAAAAGGAAATCACTGCTTACTTAAGTGGGAGACCTGACACTGGGAGGTGGAGGCCAGGAAGTGCTTTTGTAATGTTTTACACGTTACAAAAGCACTTCTTGGTTTTGGCAGACAACACCCTGATATTAGCTAGCTCTTGCACCTTTTCAAAATGCTTCTCTCGATTCCCTTTCTTTGACAATGCCGCTGTTGCACAAAAGATCAAACAAGCTTTGAAGGAGAACAAACCGGAAAAATACCTTAACGTCTCTGATTGGTAGCTGCAAGCGACTGCTGACTGCCGTTCACTTCCTGTCATGCGGTACATAGGTTAAAGGTGACCTACTTTTTTTTTCCCCTTTAAAAAAAATACAATAAAATAAATTTGTGGATGTGAGACTGACATTGTGCACATGCCATCATGTACGACTAACACAAAATCTAAAATAAAAATAACACTCTTACACACCACAAAACCATTTTCCTTGCATTCTTTTCGCTATCAATTAAAAATCTAGAAGTAGAATTACATTGTTTCCTTATTGTTTTTTTTTATTTATCTTTCTTAGAGATTCCTAAAGATGAGGAGTTCCTGGAGGCAGTCATGAGTGCGATGCGGTCTCTTTTGCAGATGACCGCCTCGAAAAACATCCCCCTGGTAACAAGAATGTTAATTTTAGTGTATTGCAATATCACTTTGAGTGTTATTTAAATCTTCGGTTTGCTTTCCGTTAGTCCATAAGCCTGCAGCAGCTAATGAGACTCAGCGAAGCGGCTGCTTGCTGTGATGTCATCAGCGTGAGGGTCAACGCCGTCGCCATCCTGGGCATCACCGGCAGCACTCTCGCCAAAGAGAAGGACTCAGCTCAAACCCTTCAGGTCACTCTCTTTCACACTGCCTGTAAAAGTCTGATTTTTTTTTTCTCTAGTGGTTATTCTGTATCTGCGGTACTGAGAAAGCTGTCATTTTGTAGCTCTTTTTCCTTATTGCTGTTGTGGGGAAATGCACCTCTACTGAAGGGAAAATGCAATTTTCCACCTTTTGTTTAAATGGATAAATCCTGTGTTTGGGCTATTTTGTGGGATCTCTGTGTGGGGAAATAAAGCCTTGTATTATTGTCTTTATGTTTAAAGAATCATTTCATCCACAGATGATTGGGAGTGGCTTGCTCCAAGTAGCAACTAATGATGCCGACCTGGTGGTTAATGGTGAGGCACTGGACGCCCTTTTCGACGTCTTTGCCGATGGCAAAGAAGCGGAGACGGCGGCCAGGAGCATCCAGTTACTTCCTGCTTTGAAGGCGCTTCAGCCCGTCTTTAAGGCCAAGGTACCCTGTTTTTCGTTCTTTTGGAATTAAGACCATCACACAAGACGTCAGCAGCTCTCGTGCGTGCAGTGCTCGACTGTATTTCGGACACATGATATGGTGAACAAACGTCATACATTACATCTGAGGACGCCTTGAGACTGAGTCATGGTTGTCGCTACATTTGTCACTACATTTTGTCAACAGATCCGTAAGGCGGGAAGAGACAAGTACAGCCCGCAGCAGCTGTGCGTGCTCGACAACATCAGATTAAACCTGAGGCGATTCATCGGCTACCTTGAGACTCTGGCAAAGAAGTGACTGCAATATGGTGGTGAAACCATTCAGTATTTATTCTTGTTAATGCTGTTTATTTTGGTTTGCCCTGACTCTTATTTTTTAGCTTTCTTTGCTGTGAAGAAAGCCACTGCAGGTTTAAATTGAATGCGAGAGAGGAGTGGTGTCTATTGTTAATTGATATCATGGAGCAGGGTTTCCGAAACTCGGTGTGCACGACCTAAAATGGCTTCCTTTCAATATTTTTGGGAGGTTGCCTATCGTCAAGAGTAGGAACCGATATCATAGACGGTATAATAGAGCTGGACAATTAATGCCACAATTAGCTTACGACGGGCTTCTCATCCTTTTGGTGTCTGGGGAGCTTTTACAAGGGCGACTCACCCTCTCATATTACCTTTTGTCACGTTGGGTGATTTGTAAACCAGCGCTGATGTTGCATAATGTTTAAAAGCAAAGCTCCATCTTAACCTGGCTGATAAAATTTAAGTTTCAAGTGCATTATATCCTGCTTGTTCCAGCTTCTCTGTTATACACTCTATTTTTTATTATAATAACAAACCTGGATTGATAGGTTTCTGTATGCCTGTCATTTTGCTATTGTTGTCAAAAGTTGACAACTTGAGTTTACTAGGTACACCATTTCAAAATGATTTTTTTTTTGCAATGCCACATCCTCTTATTTTTTTTTACAAAAAAAAGCTGTGGTTTGCTTTTTGGAGATGTATCATTTTGTTAAGCAAATGACTGATGATAACTCACCAGGTTGAAGTTTTTGTTTTATGTTCAGTAAAAACAAAAATGATTTGGTCTCTTATACACTGCCCGTGTATTTTCTGTTAAAAGAGCAGGTTTAAATGATCAAATCGGTATTTTTGGTATACAAAAAAATTATGTAAATTCAGCATACAACAACTTTCTAATGGGGATACTAGTGCAATTGTGTAATGGAGGATACTCGCAATGTGTGCCACTTATTATCCAATGATTGTTTATATCTTGTGACTGCCTTTTTAAATAAAAGCAGATTTGTACAATTTATTTTTGTTTGATATATTTTATTAAAACCATATGTAGAAAAATGTAACGCACCAGTCATGTGATTAGTTGAACAGCCATCCATTAACTGACACTTATCCGGGGTCGGGTCACAGAAGCAACAGCTTCAGCAGGGAAGCCTCTCTTCCAGCTCTTCCGGAGGGATCCCCAGTCGTTCTCAGGCCAGCCCGGAGACACAGTCTCTCCAGGATGGCCGAGTGGTCTAAGGCGCCGCGTTCAGGACCCAGTCTCCCCAGGAGGCCTGGGTTCGAATCTCGAATTTCCCCATTGTGGGACTAATAAAGGCAATATTAGTGTCCTGAGTCGTCCTCTGGGCCTCTTGCCGGTGGGACATGCCTGAAACAACCTCACAGTGGAGGCATTCTAATCAGATGACAGAGGCACCTCATCTGGCGCCTCTCAACGCAGAGAGGCAGCGGCTCGACTCTGAGTGCCTGTCGGATGACCGAGCTTCTCCCCCTATCTCTAAGGAAAAGCCTGGACAACCTGCGGAGGTAACTCTAACGCCCGCTTGTAAGTGAGATCTTGTTCTTTCTGTCACAACCCTCCGATCCTTCACCACGCCAGACCGATACAAGGTCCGCATCGGAGCAAGCAGTCGATGTCACTCTCCATTCTCCCCTCACTTGTGAACAAGACCCTAAAATACTAGAACTCCTCCACTTAGGGCAGGATCTCTTCCCTGACCTGGAGAGACCATGGTCTCAGATTTGGAGGTGCTGATCTTCATCCCAACTGCTTCACACTTGGCTGCAAACCGCTCCAGTGAGAGTTGAAGATCACGGCTTGAAGCAGACAGTAAAGTGTAAAACTCTTTTTCTTTTGGAATACTACTCGTCAGCCAAGGCTACATTGTCATTGGTTGTTTTACAAACTAAGGGCCAATGTTTATCATAAAGTGCAAAATAATTCTCGCAAAACACAAGTTGAATTAATGCTTCACGTAGACACTGTCTCAGTGTTTCATCCTTTATCAGACCTGAGTCAGTAGTATCAGCACCAAACCGCAGTCCGGGCAAACTGACAGCAGACAGAAATGAAGAGGCGTCAGGTCTTTTTTTCTTTCCATTTCTCTCCTTTCATTCATTCTTTTTTTTTTACTTTATTAACATTTGCACAACCTATAAAAGGTCTCGTCACCAGCTGTAACGGTGCAAAACTGAATAAAACACCATTCTTGAATATCAACCAAATAAAAACACAAAATAAAATAAATAAAACACTCTAATGCCAGGGGGAATAAACGTTTACAAAAAAATATCAAAATGTTCACAGATATTCAAGGTTTTAATAGCTTTTCTATTGCGGGTTTTTCCCAATACTTCAGAGATCAATAAGAGCCCACTTGTTTTTTTCACTTTCTATTACATTCGTGAGTATATTGTCGCTCAATATTCCACTATTGCTTGATGAGGCTGGTTTCCAACATCCACAACTATGTCATTTTTCTTTACTTCTGAAGCTCAATTTTTACAGTAACACATTATTGTACCTTTGACCAGACAGAGATGACTAACTGTCTTATTTTTTAAATGTTATCACTATCTATCTATCTATCTATCTATCTATCTATCTATCTATCTATCTATCTATCTATCTCTTGCAACACATCTGGACGGTCACGTAAACTCGACGTCGTTACGTAACGAGCACGCGAAAAAAAGACTACGCTTTTACGTAACAAATTTCTCCGCCCACCCCTACTCGCGCATGCGCACTGCGCTGCAGTTCGGCTAAGCTCCGCCATTGAGGGAGTTAGGATTCCGAGGAAAGGGTCAGGGTGAGAGAGAGAGAGAGAGACGCTCCATCGGGTACTGCACGTTCTCGTGTTCGCCCGTGGGGTTATTAAAAAAAGGTTAACAACCGTAGCAGGTGCTGGTGACAGTCTACGGATACTCTCGTCGTCTTTTTGTGCTCTATCGCCGTGTGTCTACGCCGTCTCCGAGGGACAAAATTGGAAGAAGTAACGGGGGGGCAAAGCGAGGCGAGCTAAGGCTAGCTTGGCTAGCTGTTCACGGGAGGGGTGGGGAGGAGGGGTGGGGGAGGTTTTTTATTTTTTTTGTCTACTCTCGTTTGATGGATCCGCGAATCGCCTGGTTCCAACCAGAACAACGCGGACCCGCCAACAACCTGTGGATGCAGATCTGGGAGACAACCCAAGGGCTCGGCTACCTGCACGTCAACAACAGCTTCGGCATCCTGAAAGCGAGCCTCAGCGCGGCGTCCGGAGCCGTCCTCCCTGCCGCTGGGACCGGGCCGTCCGAGTCGATCATGACGAGTCCCACCGGGGACGGCGAGCTCATGGAACAGCGGGACTTTTTGCCGCTGGAGTCCGGCAACCGCAACCATCGAGCGGCTGAACCGAGCAGCAGGGGCCCGGCGGACGGGCACCCCAATAAGCGGAAACGGGATAACAAGGCGAGCACTTTCGGATTCAATTTCAGCCTCTTGAACGGTGGCCCGGACCCGGAGGGCCGCGACGTCTACGCGGGCACGCCGTGGAAAAGCAGGAACTACTCGGAAGGGATCGTGGGGTAAGAGAAGGTTTGTGTTTTTGGGGCCCTATTTTAGTCACAATCGAGGGCCCAAGACCTACCCAGGCAGGGGGCCCCTCTATATCCGTATATTGCAAATATATTAATGATGATCGTCAACCAAGAAGAATGCATTAGGGTAAATTATCTTTGCTTCGTCATATGAAGTCCTTAAAATCTTGATTAAGTCAAATCAAGCAAACAACTCATCTATTCTACACATTTAACTGGAAATTAGAGAGGGGCACTTTTTAGAAATGTGATCATTTTGGTTACCCACATCTTGGAAATGAAAAGCATCGCGGGTCACTCCACTTCATCTCCTTCTTGGATGACACTGACAGCAGTGCTCCTGTGGCAGGCAAAAATATCTGGCTCTTGTTGTTGTCTGTTGGTATCCACCTGATAAAAGTTTGCAACTTAGTTTTCTTAAAAATGGTTTTGTTTTGCGCTTGCTTTCTCTTCTTGTCTGCTACGCTGGGATAACTTATTTTCCTCACAAAGCACCACTGACTTGTTTGTTTGGCTTGTGCAGGACCAATATGGAATAGTCCATTGCATGAGAAAGGATGAAGGAAGTCAAAATAATCCTAACAAGTGTTTTTAATTCAATAAAAAAAAATTCTGACCAATCCCTGTACACTCTTACCTCTATTACTTTAATATGTAAAACTCAATTAAACACATTAACAAAAAACATTATTATTTTCTGATTCCGATGATGATTTGCCCAGGTGTCAAACAGCGCCAACCACTGCCAAGTGGGACTTACCGATTATTATTGTTTGTTTGCCTTGAGTATTGAAGGCTGGTATCAACAAGCTCCACAAGTACCCAATATCTTAAAGTAAGGCCGGTATCGGCCAGAGTGATACCCTGTGTCAGTAATTTTAGTAGGCCTAAAAAGTTTTCATCAAAAACAACTGAACAGTGGCGTGTTTAGTGGAAGGAGGGATTTTAAGATGGTTTCGTCATGCAATCCTTGCTAGGAACAGCCCATTTATTTGAATCTCCCTTAATTTTCTTGTTTTCAGTAATTCTAATCTGTGATTAAATTCTACTTTATTTTGTTTGTAATGTTTTTTTTTAATTTAGTGATTCTTTCTGTCCGTTAATATAGTTAAAAAAACATAAAAGGTAAAAATAGGCCTCAAACGCTATTAAAACATGCTACAGTTTTAGTCTAAGAATTCTAAACAAATAACCTAAATTAAGCATTCCACTTAATGTCATTCTGTTCTTCCTCATACTCCCGACTTTGTGGTCGTGGGGCCTGAGCAGGTGCTTAGTTGGTTCATGCCTTGGGCCAGCTCTGCTGCACATGAGCACAACGTGCACCCAATGCCACAAAGTCCGCCCACTCCACTCTGTACTTGACACACTAGTCACGTGACCCACCCACTCTCGAACACACATGCTGTACATTTCACACAGCATGTGCAGCGGTTGTATCAACTCCATGTGCATGTAGGGCAGAGCTGGGCAAAGTGTGGCCTTCCGCATTTTAGGGAATGACTTGCTTGCCACATGTTTTCTCCTTGACTTCTGCTCAAAACAAGCTATAACAAACATGATGAGCATTTGCAGCTACAATTATGTAATATGGTTGGAGCAACTATTTGGGTTTCCACGCAGAGCATTTTGCGGGCAATCAAAACTAAGATTTTATTTCAAGGGAATATAACCAAGCTGTTGGTCATTTTTTATGCTTGTGGTTAATTGTGTAGTTGAAACTGTTTTACTTTGCTGACACAGGCACGTGTACAGTAAGTCACATGTACAGTGTATATATAGTTGGACAGCATGTTAATCAGTCAATGTGTCAAATACCGCCTTATGCCTCCTGTGTCACCGCACACAACAAGTGAGAGCGTGGCCGTCCTTGGCTGAGAGACGAGACGTATTGTTTTACCACAGGTGCTTTACGGCAGAGATCAAGTTGACTAACAAGAATTACTGTAGGGAGTCCGAAGAAAAGTTACAATGGTTTTCAGGTTCAAAATGTGGCTGTCATGGAACTTTTAGCAAATGATATTCATTAATTATATTATTTTAGAAAAAAAGAAACTGCTGAAATATGTTAGAATAACAGTTTGACTTTTGGTTAAATTTCACTTACTCAAACAAGTTTTTGTATTTTTAATTATGGATTAGTATGCGGTGAACAAGTATGCTCATGTCTGTTTCCTTATGAGAATTACACTCACCAGTCGCTATTTTTATTAAGAGGAGACCAATTATCGGCCCAGCCGAATATCCGCGCCGACATTTGTCATTTTGACGAATATCCACATCGAGCTTTTTTTTACAACTCTAAAGGCCGCTAAAGTTTGTGTCTAACTGAGTGGCGAACGCTTGCTAACAGCGAATTTAGGCTTTTTGTCAGCGTTCGTAAAATATTGAAAAAGGTTGCAAAAATGCTCACGCACTGGTTTTACTTGTCGTAAACAGTTTTACATGTTGCAAAGAAATCTTGAACATGTTCAGACAGTTTTACAGTCTGTGAACACGCTTGTGCAACATTTTAGGAACCCTGACGAAAAAGACAACATTTGCTATGTTAAAAAGTATTCGCCACTCAATGAGATACCGCGTAAGAGATCAGTTTAAAAAAAGAGTTAACTTCAGGGTTTAAATTTTCAGCTTAACTTTTGAAGATGCGCTGCTGATACTCGAGACTCCCCAACAAATACATTTGAATTAATAAATGAATTGCCAGCTGCCTTGGAGTCTGTCTGTTTTCTTTTCATACGGCAGCTCCTCTCTGTTTATCCAGCCATCCATGGGAGGGTCGCGGGCGTTATGGAGCCTATCCCACCTCTCTTTGCGCAGTAGGCAGGGTGCACCCTGAACTGGTTGCCAGCCAATCGCAGGGCACGTAAAGACAAACAACTATCTGCGCTCACAATCACACTTTTGGACAATTTAGAATGTCCCATTAACCTACTAGATTTTATTATTATTGTATTTTTTTATTTATTTATTTATTTTTTTTTAATTAAAAAGCTTGTTGGGTGCTGGTAAACACACAAAAGGATAAAAAACAGATCTTGTGTTGCCCGTGTGCCAGTTTTGCTGGATCCCCTGTATGAAACGTTTGCCATGTCAGTGGATGTTTTTTTTTTCGTTTTACATTTTAGAATTAATAGCGGTTAGCTTATTTTTTAAACTTGTGTGACCGCTTGAAATGTTAAAATGGTCAATTAATTTAATTTATGTAATTTTGGCGGTACAAGGATTCCGCTCGACAGCGTTAATATTACTGCAGCAGCTGCTGTCTGCAGTTTTACTTTTTTTATGATGGAAGCACTTCTAATGTAGCGCACAGTGGAACCTCTGTTCACTAATTTGATTGGTTCAAAACAGGGGACTAATTTTCAGCCTTGGAGCTGCGCTATGCCTCTTTAAGGTATTATTTTGTAGAGAAATTTTGGAATATAGTGTTTTTGTGTCAGGTTTTACGTCATACTTTTTTTGCTTCTTTTGGTATAAAATGACTTGTTGACACCCTCAGTAACAAAGGTTGGCTGTCAGTGCTTATATATGATATAACGGCCAATGTCGTAAGCATTGATAAAACATTTTATATCCAATTTGAAAGAGAACTGATTGTGATCAGAAGAGATGCAATTTCATTTGTTTGCCCCCCCCCCCTTTTTTTTTTTATTCTGCTATTGCTCAATTTCCTCACTTTAAAGCAAAAACAGCAATTGTATCACTCGGACCACGTGGATCTCAATCCAACTCAAGAGCTTGGAAGTTTGTGCTTGTTTTTGGTCTAACTGAGCCTCTCTTGTGCTGCTTCTCATTTCATTTTGTATTGCAGTGTATAAATCCATCTCTATGTGATTTGAGGTTGCGAGCGGCCGTAAATCTGCCACCCATCACAGCATATGATTTGTGTCCTCGCAAGCAGAGGCGAGGGTGAAGGTGGGCGTACATCTTGAATACATTCACTATTCTTCCGCCCTGGGGACTGTCTACGCTATATTTGGACATGGTAGACGACGGCATGTGCTTATTTGTTTTCCACACTCGCCTTTCTTGTTCTGTCTCGCTCGCTCTCTCGTTCTCTCTCTCTTTTAGTCCCACCCAAGCGTCCCGACTCACAATTTTGACTTGCTCTGCACCGATTTGACTTCCGCAAACCCAAGGCAGAAACCTGAGCCCCCTTTGTGGGTGTCCAATGAGGGGAGAGTTCCCGCCCCCCCCCCCTTTTTTTTTGTCTTGGTGTAACTCTGTTGGTGAGCTGCTTTATATGGATTCAGGAAGTTAGGATAGCCTGGGAGAGCTTCTCCTGTGAGTTGTGCACTAGTCGGTTGTTGTTGAGCTGGTCCAAATTAAGGAACTTTCAGCAGATGATGGTCCAATTCATATTTTATTTTTCTCAGTTTGAAATACTAGGAATAAGAATATTTTGATCCTCGGTTTTGCTGTGGCCTCTGTAAAACCTTCTACTTCAGGCAATTTTTAAAATAAATGGTTCTTAGTGTTCGAACTAAGACGTAAACCACTGTTTATTGTAAAAAATGTCTATTTGTAACGTGAGTTTCTTTCAAGAGCATGCAAACTTCATACTCGAGCTAAAACAAATCCTAGAGTAATTCGGATACCCCCATTAAAAAAAAATAAATTCTTGAGGCATTTGTTCTGCCGCGGGTACCCGCTTATTTACGTGTACACTACCAAGACGTGTCAAGCTAACCACAGCAACAATTGTTTATGATCTGCATGAAGGTAACCCACTGCAAACGCTGGAAGAAGGCCAACTTCAAAATAAACCGGAGCTTACCAAATATGTATCAGTACCTAGGTAAACTTGACTTTTAACGGCAGTGTGTCATGGCGTAACTGCCGACTTGACTAGTCTTCTAAACTTTGTTTAAATTGTTGCTACCGACTACGACGTTCTGAAATAACGTTCAACCGCCCAATTAGCAGCGCTAGCAAATGTAAGCTGGCACTAGCAAGCCTTAGACACATTTTTATTCTTTAGCTTTCGACTCAACATGAGACTGTCGCTGTTCCGCTGTTCATCTGGTATCTTTTTTATGTTTGTGTTTTAATTTATGTTCTAATTGATATTACACCATATGGAAAGCGCTTTTTTACAGCTCCAGCTGTTGTTAAATGCGCTATATAAATGAAGTTGTATTCTACTGTATTGCATTAGCTAGTGCTAGCAAGCGCTAGCAGCGCTCAAGTGCTCCATATCAACTGTGCGAGCCTCGTCAGATTACTTTCCAAAGGCAGTAGACGTAAATGACTTTGCACACTATGATGCTGACAACCTGACACCGTTGCCTTTCCAGCTGATTACTTTTTAACAAAACAGGTTCACTCAAGTGTGTTGTTTTAGCCGTCCAAATCTCTACTGTGCTTCTGACGTCACCTCATCTCATAGAACAAAAACTTTGGGGAGAGATACGTATAAAATCTCACGAAGGATTCTTGAAATGGAAATAGTGGGCCACTATGCCGTTTAAATTTATGTATAAAATGTTAAATATCTGAAAATGAAAACTAATTGGGTGTTTTCAGTTTTTTTGTCATCAGTACTGTATTTATAACACAGAAAAACTTCTGTTTATTCTTTAGAATTTTAGTAGGCTATCCAAATGCCGACATATTTGATAGGTGCAGGCCCACTTCACACCGAATTGATGGCGTTTAAAATACATCGCATAAAAAGTCAATGCACCCCAGTTCAAATGCCAGGCTTTTGTTATGATCATTTCAAAAGTTTTTAAAAACTGTTCAGGGGTTGGATTAAATAATGTAGCAGGCCTCACTTTTTTTTTCAGCTCCTAAAATGGTGCCTGAGCCGAAGGCATCTAAACTGCTAAGTCACTTAAACACTTGTGGTTTGATTGTCGCTTTCCCAGCACCAGCACACCCATACCGCTCCTGTACACCAATGTGTCAATTACTCAATACTTTGTGCCTTTCTTGTGTGGTGTAACCCTGCCCGCCTGCATGCTTGCTGCCACCAGGTGCATTCTGCGATGCACATGCACAACATAAGTCACGCTTTCTGTGTGGTTTTTATCCGACGGATAAGCCTGCATGTGCCCCATTCTGATAAAGCAAGCAACGTTTGCACTTTTTGTCCAAGGGGCCAGACACATGCTGATTGTTTTAATGTTTTATTGCCCAGAAGAGAGGAGCCATTGTAATCAATGACTCAGTCGTAAAGAGTGTGTGGAATTGATTCATCATGTCATGAAGCTCTTGTGGCGGAATGGAGTGCACCGTTACTTTGATTTTGGTCTAATAGTTGTTTGCTGTCTGTAGGATGAGAGTATAGAGTTTATTTACCTTATGATGAGCCAATGCATTTATTTTACACTGCAAAACTCTCACCAGGGCACCACCATTGAGAGATGTCAGAAAAAGTTGTCTTAAAAGCTAAGTCACAATTCACTCATACATTTGTTAGTTTGTATCTTGTGACATCTCGTCGACAAGCGTTATTTTTTTCCCCCTGTCACTGTATGTTTCTGGTATAGACCAAGAAATATATTTGTGCCTTGAGATATGAGTTTGTTGTTCTGTGACCACACCTGTATCTCAAATCATATTTACCCATTGAAATCAATGGAAATTCCATTAATCAGTTCCAGCCTCCCCAGCAAAAAACATCAACAAATGTTGGAATGTGTATTTTAATGAGGAATAATAGCGCTCTAATATTGGATTTCATAAAAACGTACAGTAATTATTTGGTTAAATTATAGGTGCAAAAATTAATCCATTAATCAACAACTGATGAGCAAATTAGTCAACATCTATTTTGATAATTGATTAATCGTTTGGACCCATTGTTTCATTTAAAATTGTCATCTCCTCTTACATTGGAAGCAATTATCAACATTTTTGCCCATTTCTTACATTATGGACCAAAACACTCACGGAATCCTAATTGATGTTTTCTGCACTGTCAATTTTAATATAATTACCTCTTTAGAAATTAAAAAATAATATACCGTATTTTCGCGACCATAAGGCGCTCTTTAAAGTCTCAAATTGCCACCCCAAAACAAACGAGGAGCCTTATCATGCGACGTGCCTATTATATAGACTGCACAACTCTCTCCACAAGTGAGCCTGTCCCTTTGGGGAATTGCAGAGTGCATGTTAGCACACCCTGCTGGCCAAAGTCTGAGACATCTACGCTCCAAATTGAGTGTGACAAATACATTGTGAATATGTCTTCGGTGATGGTGCAAGAGAAAGCTGGACAAAAGGGCAGATCTCAGTCTGATAATCTCCCAGAATGCCTCAGTACTGTTTTTGTGTTATTTTTATTTCTTTTGGTGACAGGAATGGCATGAGAGATGCATGTTTCGTGTTAATTTTATTTTTTTGTTTCATTATTTGCTTGTATGCTGTTCAGAGATATTTATGGTTTTGATTTGAAACCATGACTCTAAGGAGTGTGGTGACCAGTGACATCCCTACCCTGACATAGTCAATTAGATGTGTTGCCATGACATCTCTGATTGGTCTGAGCTGAAGTTCTGCGACTAACAGCCAGTAGCATTCGCGAGCTAGCATGCCAACACGCGCCTCGTCATGCGGCGCGCCCAGTCTAAGTATTAAATACAGAAATAGCACCGTCAACTAGTGCTGCGCCCTTTGATACAGCTCGTCTTTTGGTTGTAAAAATATGGTATATATATTTTTTTTTTAAATAGCAGATTAATAAAAAAAAAACACACAAATGAATCGATTTAAAATAATTGTGGGTTGCAGCCCAAGTGTATACTACTACTACTGCTGGTGTGGCCGTCCTCGCCAGCTGAGGGACTAACGGATATACTCTTCAATGAGGCAATGTTCTGGAGCCCACTTGAGTTCTAGACAGGACAAGTCCATCTGCAGCATGAAGTTCCGCCTGGATGCAGAAACTTATCATGTTGTAGCGGAGCGTGTCCTGCCTAGATATCTAGTGGGATTCATCTTAATGCCCCAACTCTTTTATGCTACCGGTATTAGTCACCCGTTGCAAAAGATTAAGGTTATATGAACGTGAGTCCTGTCATATTGTCGGTGCACTTTGCATGTTGTTGTACCATTTGTTTTCGATCTATTTGCTCATAATGTTGACGCATTAGTACATAGATGTATTAGCATTATACTAGCAGACTGAAATGCTAAGCTCGGGTTGTTTAAAATACACAGCCTAATTCCCTGTTTTATGTTTAGTTTGACTACAAGCGTCAACTTGGAGTGGCATTGAACAGATTAAAGCGTCTTTTTTTGAATAATTGTTTGCCATTTGCCCAAGTGCTGCTATTTTGAAGTGAGCCCAGTTCATTTCACTGCCACCATACAGCATTCATATCTCAAGTTTCAAAGCCTGAATGGCGGCTCGTATCTCGAAAACTTTGTATATTGGGTCACCCTTATCTCAAGAAACGACTGTACTTTATTACATCCACACGGGAAATTTCAGTGTTCGAAAAAACATGAAACGTGTGTACATCCTTTTTTTTCTTTTTAATATAGAAATAAAACAAAGGTTATAATTCTGCTGCTGTCTGATGGTTGGCGATAAGGTGGATGGTGAGAAAGGTAGTTGAACAAAAAATACACTACTTTAAAAAAAAATTCCGACCAGGTGAAATGAAATTGGATAATTTCCTGTGGCATCCCTGGGGAGACACACTAGCTGTGTGGAAGGGAATTCCCCACCGATGTCTGTCTTTGAAATCAATCTAATTGTGGGATGCTGTGTGCCTGCAAGAAAGAGCACCCTGTTACGGCCATAGCATGTGTAAAAAATGAAAAAGAGAAAAACAACAAAACCCCAAAGGCAGATGAGTCTTTTGTTTCTGGTCATATGCTGCAGTTTTGCGGGATCTTTACAGATGAAAAAGAAAGAGGCTTATGTTTGCCAGGGCTGAAGTCCCGACATTCACATGTCTCCAGTTGTGTTGCAAAAAGTATTTTTTGATGTCACATTAGGGCTGTGCAATTAATCGAAATTCAATTAACGATTATGATTACACTCAATGATTACAAAATTGGCATCATCATAAAAACCAATAATTATAGACACTATTATTTTTTTATATAACTTTTTTTTCAAATAGTAGTCAATTTATAATTTCTAATGTACTACATTTAGTATACTTGACTTCAAAATTTGAGCTTTCAATTGAAATTGTTTATTTAAATGTTACAAAAGTTCTATGTTAATGTATGTGTATTGCAAATATACTCCAATAAATTGTTCCTTTATGCAAGGAAACCATACCCGGATTTATACATTTGCGCCTTTTTTCACTTTAAAATAAACAGTTTTATAAACAATCCAATCCAAAAGGAATATACTTAATTATAGTGTTACAACGAATTTGATTTTTCTTAATATTGTTTACATTTAAACAATTCATGGTTTTGTCCCCCCCCCAAATAATCATTTAAATAATCATGATTTAAATGAATACAAAACTAATTGTGATTATTTCTTTTTTTTTCATAAGTCCAACGTCACATTTCCCATGAGATCATCTCAAATCTGATTGCTGTATCTATTGTCCCTGTGTGAAACTGCACCCATCTTTCCTATCTTCTGTTATGGCTCTGCTGCAATACTTTCCATGTGAAATTGCCTTCTGAGCGCATGTCCAGTGAGCCTACTCGTCATTACAAGTAATGCAACTCTTCACACATCAAGTGTGAGGTTGGAGCTTATTGTGAGTCCCTCCATCCATACCAGGACTGAAACATGACTCAGCAATATCCCTTTATTGATGTCATTAACCTTTACAGTCGAACATGGATATGCTACATTCCCATTTTGGGCATGGGAGCTTGGATGATGAAATTAATCAAGTGTTGATAGTCCCAGACCAACACCAGTAGATGTCGGTGTAACAGGAGCCGGTGGCCAACAATTAGCACCTCGGATCACTACGTTGATTAAACATTTATGAATCTGACATCTGTGAGACATAGACACCTCCTTGCCCCTTGTTTATGCTTGTCCTCTTTGTAAAGAAGCAACGTGTCATGTGCGGTTCTTTCACCTCAAAGTCGAGGCACGTGGTGTCACGGGACACTTGCGAGTTTTTAGATGCAAAGGTTGTTCCACATTGGTCAGAATAGCGTCATGGCGTCGAGGAAGCTGGGGAGACAACAAAGTCTGTCATTACACATTTTGTTAATTTGGTTACGTAGATGCATTTTTTGGGGGCGGGGGTGCAGGGTATTTAAAGATGCTCCTGAGTGTCTGAATAGATAAGCATGTGCATGCCATCCCCGGGGTAAACCAACTCGCCACTTTAAAACTAAAGTACCATCCTAAGATTTTTAGCGTCTGCTTACAGCTTTAGTTATCAGTTGAAACTGGTCATCCATAAACCGCAGTGGGAGGTGGCCTGGATGGTACCCTGCAGAGAGCAAACCTCTGCCAAGGCAAAACAGTCCTCATATGGATCATCATTAATTTTCTGCAATGTTTTGCTCAAGTATTATTTTTTTTTTTTGTGCAGAATTAGCATACTGTGAGAAATGCTAACATTCACAGCAATCAAGTGGAACATAATGTTGTTTTGGAAACACTTCACCCAGGGGCACTCTGTCTTTTGCAAAAGATTATGTAACTTTACTATAATCCACACAAGTGGGATTAATCGGATAAATGTTGCCAAGAGGCCGCAGGACCTGTAATTCAATCTGAGGAGGTTGTTTGGGTGAGGAGAATTTCCGTGGCCTGCCCCGTTTACCGGGAATTGAAACTTATGAATGAAACTTAAGACAGTTTTGCTTTACTCCACTGCTAAAAACCTTAATTAATCAGATTTTTTTTTTTTAATACGACTTTGAACCAGCATTGTGTGGGAAATAGATTGTGCTGTTTTATTTTGCCCCCAAAGGCTACAGAGAGCTGTGTTGTGAACATGCAGAGATGAGCTGTTAACTTTCATTTAGCGTCAAATGAAACCTAATCGTCCTCTGATGGGATGCTGGTTACTGCACTTGGCACAAGGGAAGGGAGAGAAGCGAAAGAAAAATAAAAGGGATTAGTCATTACATTGGAGCTTTGGCCAGCTCACTATTTCGGACCATTTCAGGCAAACAAACTAGCTCGGTGTGCTAGTTAAGGTGATTCTTTTATTTAATTTTTTTTTTTTCACCCTTTGAAATGAATAGTTTTTGGTTTTATATTGCTGTATTAAAAGATACTCCACAATGGAAAATTGACTTTTAATTAATAGCTGTGTCTTCTGGAGTGCCTGCCCACTCTTTTTTTTTTTTTTTAACTGTCTTAAATTGGTAAGTCAAGTCAAAAATCATCTTTGCTATATTTTTATTTTTCTATGAGGCCCCACTATTCAAAATCAAGTTTGTATCAATCTCAGGGCTGCCGATTGAAAATGACATCACAATGCCTAAGGGCGCAGCTTGCGAATGTCACATGAGCAAACAGAAAACAGGTGAGCCATGGCGGTCGTTAACCTCATTGTCATGTCTGGATTAAACATGAATAAATAAATATATTAGTTAAAAATAAATTTTAAAAAATGCAGTTGCTCCCTTTTCCCTTCACTGCACCGCTTCCGTGGAAACAATTAACATATCGTCTCTTGTCCGTGTCGGCATTGTGTGGCTTCTAAAAGAAAACTAGTGACACAAGTATCAATATTGTCACTATTTGGATGGATTCCCTCACCTCTACTGTCTACTGCCTTAGTTTTTTTTTTAAACGCAGTGATGGGTTAAAGGTCGAAGTGTTTTGTTTTCATGCACTTGACCAGAGAGAAGAGCATTGTTGCTGCTGTTTTGTTTTAGGAGCCAACCTCAGCTTTTTAAAGAAGACCTACTATGCAATTTCCCCCCACAATTTAAAACAATTCCCGAGGGTCTTCAAATCTGTGATACTCCATAGTCAAAATACTCAGTGGCACAAGAATTACAACACACTTAATATACACTTCTCATAGTCCGTTTGAAATTACATTTCGGGTGGCGTTCGGCGTCATGTTCATCTTTTCACAGACGTGTACAGCTTTTGTTTCCACAGCAAACTGAGTCAGCAATAGTGCACTGTGACTTGAAAAGTGGTTCAAAATCTAAAGAGAAAAGCAAGCATCCGTGAAGTCAAAGTAACCATAAGGCGCTGCAAACATGTTAAGAAATACCTTAGCTGAGCATGCATGCTTGCTAAAACATAAGCTAGCAGGCATGCAAGGGTATGTTTTAAAAAAGGCAGTGGGAGAAAAAATGAATTTGGTTGTACGAAATGAACAGCTGGGCAAGTTCTCCATCAAACACTGCAGGTTCCCTCTCGTCATTGTCAGTCAGTGTTGCTGCCGTGCGGTCCCTCAGATGTGATGCCGGCTTTGGTGAAAGCTCGAAGAACAGTGTAAGCCGCACAATCCGCTCAAATTTTGGCATTGCTCACCCTGCGCTGCCTCCCGGCCTAGGTAAAGCTTTGTTCGCCATCTGTCATCCATCGCTCACACGCAAGCAACTTAACTTTGAATGCCGTTTCCTCCAATGTCCAGCGGTTGGGGTTCCTTTTGTCAAGCTTGTCTTCCTGCTTCCTCCACTTGTTAAATATGGATTTGTTGATCTTGAATTCTCTCACAGCATTTCTGGCGTAGTGGAGTAGTCCAGCACTTGAAAATTACGGATGTACACCGAGCCTATTTCCAAATCATGGGTGGATAAACTCTATGTTGGTCTGGTCAAATGTAAATTAAATGACTTGAGATTGGCACGGTGGTCAACTGGCTAGCAAAGCCGCCTTACAGTGAAGAGGTCGTGTGTTTGCTTTCGAGCCCCGGCCTTCCTGTGTAGAGTTTGCATGCTCTCGCCGTGCCTGCCTGGGTTTTCCCCAGATACTCCGGTTTTGTCCCACATTCTAAACACATGCATGGTATGTTGGTTGAACACTCTAAATTGTTCTTTGGTATGATTGTGAGCGTGGATGATTGTTTGTGTTTGTGTGCCTTGCGATTGGCCGGCAACGAGTCCAGGGTGTATCACGCCTGCTGCCCGGTGACAGCTGGGATAGGCTCCAGCACACCCCACGACCCTTGTGAGGAAAAGCGGCTCAGATAATGGATGGACGGATGACTTGTGATGTCACGATTGAGAAGGGCTCACTCACAAACACATTTTCAGAACTGGCAATGCAGTCCAACTGGCTTCTCAGTTCCAAAGACGTGAATGTCAATAAAGGGCGTTGCTTTCAATTCTGATGAGTTGTCAAACAGTCGTATTTTTCCCCACAGTCTTTTTTTTGTTTTTTTTCCCTCCCCACTGACTACAGAAGCTTGTGACGCATTTCACCTCACCTAGCAAGAACTAAACCGAACCAAGTGTGACTGCTATCGAAATAACACCCTATTTTTGAGTAAACAGGGCTAACCCTTAAACAGGGTTGAACCTTTTTTTTCCCAAATTGTCAAAATAAGTGACTGATTTTGTGAAAAATAAAATGAAAATTCGTTTGCAGCCCTCGTTGAGAACCCACTTAGATGATGATTGTGAATTGGCTCTACACACATAACCATCTTGTTGTTTTGCTCCAAACCATTCTTGAGCGCGTCCACAATCCAAGCTCAGATTGTTTATGGCACTTGTGTGTTTTTGAAGCAGTTTTCCAAATGGCTGTTTTTCCAGCAGTGCCTCCCTTTTTGCAGATAAAGGCGGTCACAAGAAAGAGGTCGCCGTATGCGGGCAGGGTGACCCGCTCTGAAGGTTGCATGCCCTCGGCACTGCAGCCACATGACACCGCCGGTGGGCCACAGCTGGGATTCCTCATTTTGATTGTTGCCGGGTAGCTAAATAAGCCGCAGCCTCTGCCGTGATTCCTCCTTTGTCATATGTGCACATTCCTTTTTTGTTTTTGTACTAATTATTAACTTCCCACAATATGAGCAAAGGTCATTCTCTGCAGTAGCGGAATGTGACCCGTTGAGCAATTTGATAGCTGCATTCATGACCGATTGAAATTTGAGCTCTTGTGTGCTCCTTAAAAATTTATTTAGATTTTTCTTCACTGGTTTTTTTTAAAAAAAAAAACATTTGTACATTCACACACAGATCACTGCCTTTCACATTGTTTTGAGTATGAAAAGTAGCAAGGCTGGCTATAACAGTCAATTTTCTTTTCTGTATTTATCAGAAACATTTGACCCGAGGTATGTGCTTTCAAGCTGCTTTCCAGGCTTGCGTGCCTCACTGGCACAACTCTTTGGACCAACCGAG
This sequence comes from Idiotropiscis lumnitzeri, assembly GCF_059441095.1. NCBI lineage: Eukaryota > Metazoa > Chordata > Actinopteri > Syngnathiformes > Syngnathidae > Idiotropiscis > Idiotropiscis lumnitzeri. The sequence continues at coordinate 15,243,707 of NC_142395.1, read as the reverse complement.
GCATACAATTTGATGCCTCATTTTATGATATTGAATTGTCGAACTTTTCAAGTGTTATTTTTTTTTTTACGGGTCTACTTGTTTTGACAGTGGGTAATTTTTCTAAGAAAAAGCCTTTATTTTCACGTTATCATGAAGTAAAAAAAATACAATATTTGTTAATTTGTTTGAAAACAAACATTGGTGAGGGAATTTTTTTTTTGTACCAGGAAAATAAATGTAATCCTGGTGAGGAACGCAAAATAAAGAAAAACTTTTTTTTTTATTATAAAATTGTCCTTTGCTTTTTCTATACTATAAGCTGAAAAAATTAGAATGAAATGTTCGGGAATATTAAGGCCAAATCGCTCAGCTGTAGTTTTTTTACACAGTGGTAAATTCTCTTTACAGGAATGTAAAGATTGTATTCAAAAGAAGATACCCAGCAAACCTTAACCCTAACCCTAATTACAATTTTTCGTTGTCATCCAGGTTACATGAAGAGATAAGAGACTTTTACGCATACATCTCGCCACGGCCGGAGGAGGAGAAGTTGAGGCTGGAGGTGGTGGACAGAATTAAAGGAGTCATCCACAATCTTTGGCCAAGCGCTGAGGTATTGCTATTAGCTACTACAAAGTCTCCACTTGACTGCATCGCACTGTTCTTTGTACTCTCAATCTGGCATTTTAATGCAGTTGCGACGGTATTTGTAACATTTGACGATACATAGGTAGAAATGAGCAAGCATATTTTTTTTACAACCAAGTCTGAGTCACTGCTGATTCAGAGTGCATCCACATTGTCTCAATTGCAGAGATGCGAAGATTATGATCATTTTAATTGACACTTAATTCTTTTTGATAACCGATTAATCGTTCAGAGACCTTGTTAAACTAAAAATTGCCCAAATCCTCGCAATATCAGCCTCTTGCCAGGAAGTGTTCTCGCATATTTGTAGTACTCCATGAAAGCAGATTATGTTTGCGTGTGTGGTTTTTTCCCCCCCAGAATAAGACGTTTGCAAACATCTACTTTTACTTTGGAAAACAATAATCAACATTTTTGCGGCTTTTCTGACAGGTGTTCCGGACCAAACCTAAAGCATAATTCATTTACATTTGTACATTTTCTGCTCTGCCATTTTGAAATACTGAAACATCCCGTTTTTGAATAAAGGGATGGAAATCAAAACACGTATTGTTTACCACTAATTGACGCAATAGGGTTAAGGTGACGGTAGGAGAAGATTCTTTTGATTCTAAACATAGTTGGAGCCCTACTTAATTGCCGTATTTGTTTATTTGATCAATTTTTCCATCATGTTACCTTCTTATATGTTAGCCGTGTGCAGAGGTGGTTCAAACCCAATAAACAAATACAATTTATAACATATCAATGGTGCAGCACAAAATAATAATGCAAACAGAATACATTGAAATATCCCGTGTTGAATAAACGAAATGGAAAAAAAAAGTCAAAAATTCTCGAACAAAATAAAGTTCCTGAATCATCAATGAACCAATTTCATACAATGCAAATGTTGAAGAAGTGAAACTAAAACACTTCTAAGGCAAAAACAAACAAACACCAAAAATGTTTTTATTGCAAAATTCTGAAGTCACAGACCCGTCGTAGTGTTGGCGCACTCCCGGCCCTCTACACACACTTGACACAACACAAGCCAGCGAGTCGAGTTGTCGGCGTGCACAGGCTCAGGACGGGGACGCGGGGCAACCGGTCGGCTGGAGTTCATTCATTCACAAACACGGTTTTGCAATCGGCTTAGCCACGTACTTGCACACACAGACACTAGATTTTTATTCTCGGGGTTTAAGAAAGGGCTTTAGTCTATTTCTGTTCAGCCAGCAGCGGTTGTTGCTCAACAGGAGGTTTAAAAGGTGGAAGGTTGGACAAGATCATTGGCTTGAAGTGCCGCGCTATTATTATTTTTATTGTCGCTTCTGATTTACAACACAAGCACGCTCGTCATTATAACCCTAAATGGATGGGGATAATGTTTTGTTCTATAAAATAATAGTAATGTTTGCACCACACCTTTGGGTTTTTAGAGAACGTCTTCTGCGTCAAAAAGATTGAGGGTTAATGTACCGGGCTTTTATTTTCAACTGTCCTGTCCTCGCCAACTATTGGCACTTAATTGATCAATATGCGTTACAGAGGTTTCGCTGTATTGGCATACTTGTTTCTGTTGTGACGAACGTGGTGCAATTTCCCCCACAGGTGCAGGTATTTGGAAGCTTCAGCACGGGCCTCTATTTGCCAACAAGGTGAGTCACCAACCCTGTCAGGCCAATTAAATCTTTATTAACGGTACAAGACATTCGAACATTTAATCAAACAAGTGGTTGCACTTAGTGACCTTATTTCTTCCAAAAGTCTCCATGCCCTGATTGACAGCAAATTAGTTCATTCACGTTACGGTATATTTAAGCTGAGCCCCTTTGAAATATTTTGCTAACCAACTTGCAGCACCTACTTAAGTCTCTCGGCGGAATGGGATCTTATCATATGAGGTCTTTTTTAATATGCCAAATATTTCTGCGTTGATTTGCATGATAGCCTTTTGCAGTATATTAAACAATTACCAATAAGAAATACACATTTTGTCAAATAAAAGACTAACTTGGAATGTGCAAAAATGTCAAACTCATCAAGCACACTCTCAACCTGTACGTAGTTTGCCTGCGTTTTAGCTGTCCTGCAAGTATGAAAAGAAGTTAACTAAGACATGACTAATTTATTTCAGTTTGATCTTTCTCAGTAGAGCCAACGCCTTTAATGGCAACTTAGTTTTCCAGGTGACTCTGACAATCTAGTGGCTCCCTAAAGCCGACGTTTTCATTCTGTCTGGTTTTACTGCACCTCTTTCCTCGGTCGTCTTTTTTTTCCTTTTGTTTTTTTGTTTTTTAACTCAATTTTCGCTCGACACGAATTGTCAACAATGAGTTTGCACAAGTAAAGGCCTCACCCAATAAACATCTCCACCCATCTGCAGTTTGTTGAGTAAATTCACAGGAACGCTTTAAAATAATATAACATGCTCTCAACCTTTGACCGTATCGCCCCCCCCCCCTTTTTATTTTTGTATTTTATCTTTTTATTCTAAGCAGCCAGGACAGAGACGGTTCTACATATTTTGTGCCTTACATTTGTTGCTTTTATCTCACATTTTTCCCATCACTGGTATCTTTAGGTTCTGGAATCACAGAATTGTAAAAGACAAATAAAAAGCAAAGTACTCTTAATCCAATCAGTTTGCTTGCTGAGATGTCTCACAAAATTAATTTAGGTCCTGCGTGAAGTCAAATAAGAATTTTTTTGTGACTTTAAAGGTGAATTTCCACTATTTGTCACCAAAGGTCTTATTTTTGTTGTACGGTCCTCCACAGTGACATCGACTTGGTGGTATTCGGGAAGTGGGAAACACTCCCCCTGTGGACACTGGAAGAGGCTCTCCGCAAGAGGAACGTGGCCGACAAGAACTCCATCAAAGTTCTGGACAAAGCCACGGTGAGTGTGAACACACTTTTGATACACATTCTCTTCACATTTATAAATAACCGCCACTGAGAAGTTGTCACACAAGGAAACCCCGAGGACTTATCTCCCAGTCCAATAGTGCTGTGATGGCGTTGCCTTGCTGGCCCACTTTCAGAACATTCCATCTTTGTATTTTAGAAACGCTCAGTTTCCTTTCCTTGGAAAAGGAGGAGTCAAGTTGACGCAGGCGACAATGTTTTTGTTTTTACTTTTTTAATACTACAGATGATTTTGGTCCCATCGATTGTTTTTAATTAACTTTTCCTATTTTATGGAATAATGCAACGTACGTTTCCACAACTGGTTGAAAATATTTTTGGTTACGATGTCAAATAGTACATGTACCCACTGTACACCAGGGGGCACTAACATGGTGCCTGCGGGAACCTGGTGACCTCAAGGACCACGTGAGTAGCCCGCAGGCCTGTTCTGAAAAAAAATAACTCACTAGTGATGGGACATTGTGATTTCCTTGGAATGTTGTCGAAGTGATTATTTGAAATGTAAACAATGCAGAGTTGCATATGGATATTTAGCTGCTAACCAACCTTGTTAATTATCGTATTTTTGGCCTATCCATCCATCAATTTTCTATACCGGTTCTCCTCATTTGGGTCGCAGGGGGTGCTGGAGCCTATCCCAGCTGTCTTCGGGCAGTAGGCGGGGTACACCCTGAATTGGTTGTCAGCCAATCGCAGGGGCAATTTTTTGGACTAAAAGTAAAAAAATGCCGCATGAATAAGAAAAAGAGGTACCAACAACTCGGATTCGCACCCATAATGCACAAAGCGCTGTGACGTGATCAAGTCATTTGCCATTTCTTTTTCTTCGACTTTCTTTTGACGGCTGGAAAATGCTTTCTTTTGTCAGTTTGTTAAAAAGACGTTAAAATTTTAAAGATTCGGTAGTGTTAGCGCAAAACAAAACAAAGGAAAGCTTGTACACTTTTCCATGCTGAAAGTGTACAGCACTGATGAACATACCATGACTAAATGAAATCCCTGAAGTTGAAACCAAGTTCTCAATGTCATTGTTGTTGCATCTTCCAAGGTGCCCATCATCAAGTTGACCGACTCCTTCACGAAGGTCAAGGTGGACATCAGCTTCAATGTAAAGAGCGGTGTCAAAGCGGCCTGCCTCATCAAGGAATTCAAAGAGGTATTGTTGCTTCAATATCACCGCACTTTGAGGCCACTTGCACGTGTCAACATCATCTTCCTGCTGTGCAGAAATACCCTGTGCTGCCTTACCTGGTCCTGGTGCTCAAGCAGTTTCTCCTGCAGAGGGACCTCAATGAGGTTTTCACGGGCGGAATCGGCTCCTACAGTCTCTTCCTCATGGCCGTCAGCTTCCTGCAGGTGTGTCAATGCTGCGTCACACTAATACAGGGTTTCTTATACTTTTGGGGTCCAAGCAACCCGTACTTTTTTTTTCAAGGAATGGCATTAAACATACATGGCTCAAAAAGAGACAGACTGATACCTGTGTGATTATTTGCACAGAAACCCCCCACTGACTCAAACAAGCACTCTTTTCTGAAGTATTTCAGCTACTTGTACATTATATTATTGTTATTTAACATTTTGTTACTTAAAATACTCTCCCGCCGTAGGAGCCAACCCTGCCAAATATAGTGAAAAACTGCAGGTAGCTGTCATGCCGCTTCCAAAAACTTTAGAATTGCCTGTATGAATGCCTGCATGTTTTCTATCTCTCCCGGCTGCAACACACCTGATTCAAATGAGCAGGATACTTATCAGGCTTCTTCAGAGCTTGCTGATGAGCTGATCATTTAAATCAAGTGGGTTGTTGCCAAGAGAGATTGAAAACATGGAGAACTGGATCTTGACATCATTACACACTTGTTTTACAACATTATCCTGAAAAATAGATGCCTTACAGATAACCGTGGTTACAAACAAACCCCTGTTTACAACAATTTGGGTTATGCACAACAGTTTGGTTGAGACATTTCAGTAAATAAACGTCTGAGCATGGACAAGTGGCTGGATCTGTGTTGTGCTTCTTTATGTGCAGTCAAAACCATGAGAACGACCATGCGCAGTTCATAAATGCCCTGGAATTTTTCAATTTTTTTAAAACGTTTCAATTGAATTGAATACAATTCCTTATTCGTGTTGTTGCTACCTGATCAGCACTGCTTCTTCGAACAACATGGATGTGAAGAGGGAGAGAAGCAAGCTCACAAAAGCACAGTCATTGTTGCCAACTTAGCCATTTGGTTGCCATCGTCCGCGGCTTTTCCCACTGTAGTTGTTACTATTTAAATAAACAAACAAAAACAACAACAACTAGTGACTTTAATTTGTGTCATTTTCACATTGTGTTGCATAAACCTAGAAAGGAGCCAAGTGGAAACATTGCCAAAGACGTGGTGCCTACTTATACAAATTGCGCGAGTTATGTGCTTCCAAGCCACAAATATTTTGTAGAGGTCACCTTACCTCGCCTGCATGAAATGACGCATGTGGAGTGTATGTGTAGGCATGGATTTGTGTCATGTGTCACCATCATATCAGAGCTTTGAACTATCCCGAAGGCAAGACGATGAAGAGCAATTAGAGGTTGCCCGCATGTAGTTATGCAGTTTTGGAAAATGATATATTATAATTTATTGAAAATGATTATGCAGACCCACAATTTCTCTCTCACAGACCACCACTTACAATCCTGGACATTGTTCTTCTTGCTTTTACCCCCACTAGCTCCACTATAGGGAGGATGTTTGCAGCCCCAACATCAACTTTGGTGTGCTACTCATCGAGTTCTTTGAGCTCTACGGACGACATTTTAACTATCTAAAAACGGGCATTCGGATAAAAGACGGCGGCTGCTACGTGGCCAAAGACGAGGTTCAGAAGTACATGATGGACGGCTACAGGCCCTCCATGCTCTACATCGAGGACCCGCTACAGCCAGGTGGGAATTCATTCATTCGTTTATGTATTATTTATTTTTTAACATGCTACATTATTTTGCACCACAGTCTCCACTTTGCCGCAGCGGTCTCGTTTCTAGCTTCCCGTCAGTCTCCTCTAGAAGTTCCATATTTGTTACACTCTAGCATTTAAGGATACACTCCTAGAAATTACTCAGAACAGGCATGCTAATGTTACCTTACCTTTGGGGACGTTGCAGTATTTAACGCCACAGTCTCCATTTGGCTGCAGCTGTCCGTCTTCTCAAATACAATTGTGTCGTCCCACAGACAACGACGTTGGTCGTAGCTCGTACGGCGCCATGCAGGTGAAGCAAGCGTTTGACTACGCCTACGTGGTGCTCAGCCACGCCGTGTCTCCCATCGCCAAATACTACCCCAACAACGACACAGAGAGGTAAGTAAGCGCATCTCATTGTTAATGGCAAATAATCAGCCTCATTGGCTTAATTTTCTGTTTTGGTGGCACCTGGGATGAGAATTAGCTCAAATATACTGATTAAAAGGAAAAAAACAACCTTTGACTTTGTATCACTACTAAATCTGTTTACCATAATTGATTCCTCCCCTAATTTCCAATTGCAGGTTCTTACAAACGATCTTACTGCTTGCATTTCTTGTAACGAGACTTTAAATAGTTTCCATTCCATTGTGCAAGCTCATCTTTGGCGTTCTGCTCTGTAAACACTGTTGTTCCTTACTCACAGCATACTTGGCCGAATCATTCGCGTGACTCAGGAGGTGGACGACTACAGGGAGTGGATCCGAAAGAACTGGGGGAGCCCGTCCCAGAAGGATCTGCCGCTCAACCGTACGTCACCCAAAACAAATGTTCACACTCACCCTCAACAAGCGGTGTCCACACTTTTTAACCTTAGGGCCACAACTTGAAGGCAGACCATTAAAACAATAGACCTCAATCAATATAGTTCCTGGACGATTTGAAATTAGACAGTTCTGCATCTGTTGTGAATTTTGCCATTCAGATCCTTGTTAGGGAACAAAATGTGCTAACGGTACTCAAAAACTGAACAGTTGGATGCTTAGAAGTTAAGAGATCAACTGAAGTTTACCTATAAAATCGTGCATTTTTGACTCAAGCTGAAATTTCACCCGAACTCCTTTTTATGAGTCGTTTCTATACAAGCGATGTCATTTTAAAGGCTGATAAATAAATAGTGTTTCAAATAAAACGTGATATCTTGTTACATTCAAATTTTGTTACATTCGTATTTTCAAGCTTAATTTTTTTTTTTTTACAACCGTATTACAGATTCTTTTGTGACTTGCATCGAAAGGTTACATTTGATTAAAAACATACCACCAGCTTTAAATTTGCCTCGGCTCCAGTACTTTGTTGCCCTAAAACCTGAAATCTTGGCTCATTTATCCCTTTGTCGCTTATTTCAGGAAATGACGTGACGCTGTTCGAGTCCCAACAACTTGACCATTGCAACAACAACGTTCCGGTTGAAGGAGAGGAGGAGGACGATGATGATGACGTGGTAGTAATTCTGCCGACAAGGAGCAAAACCTCATCGTCCAACTCGTCATCGTCGCCATCTCCTTCCCTGCGCTTGTCGCCGTCCTCGTCCCCGCTTTCGCCCTCCACCACGTCCTCCAGCTCCAGCGACGGGGTCAGTCTTGTATCTTGAACCTCCTATTCATGCTTCACACACTCAGAACTCTGTTACAAACATCGTTCAGGATTTTTTTCCTCCCCGTAACTAATGTAACTGAAGTTTAGAAATTTAAGTATGTAGTCTTCCGCGATGTAAGATAATGGCGGAGAGGGGAATGCAACAAAGCCTAACATTTGTAACTTTGGGGAAAAAAAACACATAGTGTCTTAAAAAAATCTATTGATGAAATCAAACAACAAACAGGATGACATGAAATGGAAATAAAATTAAATTAGGCCAAACATGGTGACGCTAGGACAAATAGGGTATTGTTTGTTTATTTATTTAATCATTCATTAATCTACATTTTTATAATTCTTTTGTGACATAAAAAATGTAGATTATTATGGTATTTTACTTTTCTAATAGAGAAAAAAGAGGTTGTGTTTGGTCTGATTTTTTTTTTTTTCTAAAATAAACATTTTATTGTACTTTTGATTATTTTAAGTGAAAAAAAAATGTCCTAAGGTTTTGGCAAGTCAATTTTTAGCGCAGTAACAGGGTGAAATACATGAAGTTACAGTTTTTTATTTTTAGTTGAATAAAACATGCCAAATTCAAGTAAAATAGGGTATCGTTGTTTTTATGGTTTAGTTTTTATTTATTTTTTAACTTTATTTCCTTATAATAAAATAAAATCAACTTCTGAACGGAAGATCTTAGTTCACTCTAGATTAATGTAGTAGTAGTTGCACAACGGAATTGTCATTGTCATCCTGTGTTTTTCCAAGGACTCGGACGGCACACCGTGCAAGACGGCCAAGCAGCAGTCGGGTCGAGCTGCTAGCGCTCACAGAGAAAAGTCGGCCGTGGTGACCAATCACCGGTCGCAGAATCGCACGACCAACACTCCACCCGCAGGCAACAAGGGAGGAAAGGTTTGTTCCGCTAACATTACATCTTTGACACAACGACATAGACCTGAAAGCACACTCAATGTGTTTTTCAATTACTTTTAACCCTCGGTCTGAGATTCAAATTCAGGACCCCTCCATTGCAAGGCCGGGCATACTATCCACAAATACACCGTGCTCCCCCAACACAGTGTTAAATAATTGTGATTAATTCAGCACCTCCAGGCAATTATCATACATCGTCTATCCATTTTGTCTACTTTTCAGGCCCGCTCTCAACACAAGGGTGGCCAGCAGAGCTCCCCTCGCTCCTCCGGAAATGGCAAAAGTCACCCAAGTAACCGACCACACCACCAGGGCAACGGCAAGAAGAGGAAAAATGTGCGGGACTCTGCACCGGAGGAGCTCTGCAGATAGGGAAGTAGCCTTGGTCCCTCACCCCGCCATGACTCTTTAAAGGAGAAAAAAAAGGAGAAGAACGAGCAGTTTTCTCTCTGCGAGCCAGCACCCTTTTGTTCTTTTTGCCTTGAGCGCCTCCTGATGTACAGGAGAGGAATATTCTCTTTTGGAGCAATACAGCACAGACTTCTGCTGTTGGGGGGGAAAAGTTTCTATAAAAAAGAAAAAAAATGTGGAAATGGCTTCAAATGTACAAAAAAAAAATGATTTCTTTTTTTAAATGACAGCATTGAGGTGTAACTTATGCATGATTTTGGGGGGATGATTTTTGTTGTTATGTCTGAACAGGTCAGAGGACAATTTGTAGGAAAAAAACACTAAAAAGTAAAAAAATGGGAAACTATTTCATAGAATGGTCTTTTTACAAAAAAATGCGCCCGCAGTTTTTTTCAACGGGTGACTCGTTGCCATGCCAACATGACCAATCATCACCATCATCAGCATCCTTCTTTTTACTCTCCCTGTTTGTTAACCTTTATGGTAATCGCACGTCCATATATGTCAGGGTTTCCAAAACTTTTTCCACACAAGCCTACTGAAAATGCAACACATGCTGTACATACTAATACTAAACGATAAATAAAAATGGACGATCAATTAAATTCACAAACCCACATCTCCCCCCCACACCTGACTAAACTGTTAGGGATTCTCTGCCTTGTAAGGTAGAGTTCAAGCGGAATTTACACAATTTTATTGAGATATATACATTAAAAATGTGTTAGCGGTAAAATTGTGGCGACAAACTGTATTTGTTAAATGTATTTATTTTTTTATGGACTATATGCCTATAGTATATGGATATATGGATAAATATATACAATATGAACCCTTTGAGGAGGCTATGTGTGTAGATGCTGCGATGTGGGGGAAGCTTAATCAGGTACAATGACAACAAATATTTGAGAGACCATTTTAAGAGTCATGTTTTTTTTTTTTTAATGTGGCTGGTCTACTTTTGGGGAAAGGGGAGGTTATGTTTTGTTGTGTATCAAAACAGAAACATCCCAAACATTCTCATATGAACCCCTCACAAAATAATTTATTACTACAACAATGACAAGTTTTGCCTCAACAATATGTTTGGATGGTCATTAAAATCCTTAAGAATCCCCTCAAATTTGGGAAAACCGGTTTTTAAGACAAACCTCCAATTCTCCTTTGTCATTGCAGTTCAACGTATAACCTGTAGGTGGTGCTAGAATCACACTGTGAAACCGCAACCCTTGTACTGCTTGTACTGCATTTACATTTTCAACTTCACATCTACAACCCATCAATAATAAAAAATATATTATTGATATTATACCTAATAACCAGATTACAGCCAGTAAATACAGTCCAATTTTAAATAATCTTGGCAGCCATTTTCAATGCAATACTAGATTTAAATGCAGTACCTAAGCACTTGTGTTGTGGTATATAAGGACTTGGCGATATGGTTTTAGTAACAACAGTAATACGGGATAAAGTTGGAGGGTCGTGGAAAGTTAAAAGGTCGGCCATGTAAAGTGTGAATGTCCCGAAGCGAACACAAATCTTCCTAGACGTCAAAGGAAGGTTCCCAACTGTACCGACTGTATCGTCTGCTGCTTTTCACAAATTTCATGCAATAAAAACAAACAACAACAAACAACCTTGTCAGTAATGTGTGACCCCCACCCCTTAATGTGTGCGTGGAGAAAGAGAGGAGAGAGAGAGTTCAATTAGCCAATTTCTGAAGCTATGAAAAAGCAGCAAACTCAGAGGATGCAACAGATATTCGCAACCCGAAACTCAAAACATTAAAAAAAAAAGAGATGAAGAGCAAACGCATAAAACTAGTGAAGTCAATCTGGATTTGACACAAAATGGCGTTCTCTTGATTTGCAACTGTTTTCTTTTTAGAGTGAGCGTGATTGCGTGTGACTGACAGGCGCGAGGGGGCGGGCTTAGTGAATCTCAAAGCTGCAGCGCGCGTTCGTGAGACCCGGGGAGCTTCTGTCATTCACACGCATAACCGCGCGCACACATCCGGAGGAGGACACCGTACACTCGCTACTATCTACCCTGGCTATGGCACCACCTTTCCCGGTCACTTTGGGTCCTTTTCTTGGTGGGACGCGTCGGTGACGGTGGAACACAAGGTAGGACCTCGAACTTTTAAAAATGTTTTTATATATGTGTTTCTATTTCAATGTATGTGTTCTGTGGAAAACATGACACATTTTTACAGACTTCCATCGTCTTTTATGGTCACCTTTTATGTTGACGTCAGGTCAAGTTTGGCCGCATTTACACCCATTTCAGCAATCGATAGTGTAAACGCGAGTCGCCTTCGTCTATTTAAAGTGAATTAATTGAACAAGATAAACTTTTGCAGGCTTTATTTTTTATCTTAACGGCAATAATCGCGACGAAACACTGTTGTGGCCATTGAACGACTTAAAGGGGAATTTCCACTTGATCGACGTCCTTTGTGGTTTGTCACTGTACGTGTCTGACTGACAGGTGCTGAATAATTCTCATGATTATTGTTGAATATTCGAGATGCAGCAGCTTGTGGAAAATGAGGAAACAATATTTTTAAACTTAGTTCGTCATCAAGGGACATTTGAGTTGACATGTCTGGAAAGTGCTAAAAACTCACACACTCGAGTTTTTATCCTTTTCTACTCCACAGTCTCCACTTGGCAGCCTCAGTCCGTTTTGTCTGCCCTCAGTCTTCTTTTGAATAAAATTCCTGCGTTTTTGTAACATTTGATTTTACACAGCTAGAAATTATGGGGGTGAACACTAACTTAATCTGTGTACCCTGCAGTATTATACTTCTCAGTCTCCACTTTGCTGCAAATTTCCTGATTCTCACTACCATCGGTCTGCCCTCAATCTCTTCTTGAATAGCATGTTAAGTTTAGCATTTAAGGATATGGCAGGAAATTACAAAAACAATCATTCACTAATGTTGGTCCTCTGTTCTCTTGCTGCCCTCAGTTTATTCTTGGATAAAACATTAGTTTTATTGCAACATTTGTAAATGCACCTCTCGAAATGGGGGAGGTGGCAAGTTAGCTGTGGACTACATAATTATCCTCCACAAAAGTAATCACACATGCTAACGTTCGTTCTATATTCTACAATATTATACTCCGCAGTCTCCACTTGGCTGCTAAGGTTCGTTTTCTGTCTGCCCGGTAGTCTCCTTGTGCACTACCTCAGTGTCACTTATACGTTAGTACAAAATAAATGCACACACCCTAAAGTTAGCATACCCTGTTGATTTATTGTATTGCACAGTCTACACTTTGCTGTATTGCTCCGTTTTTCTACTCTTAAGCTTGTGCAGGTGTACCTAACGTTGTGCCTGTGGAGAGTACATATGTAAAGATGGTGCAGTTTGATTCTGAACTGCTTCCTTCCTTCCTCATTCGCTCACACAAATTGTGCTGTGATAACATGTTGGTTGCCAAACGACTCTCTTGCAAGTGCATGATTTCAACTCTTCTCTTTCACATCCTCTCATCTTCAATCCACGCAACGATGTAATTTGGCCTTGCATGGCATTTATTTGAGGTCCTTGATATCCACGTACAATACTCGTGAGCTCAAGCTTGCAATGGTTGAATGACTCTGTCTTAGTAGTTAAATTTATTTCCACCAGCTGTTGAAAACAAGTTTTGTTGAATTTACTCTATTTTATTTTGCCAAGTGCTTGCACAGAATACTTTGTGAAATCATCTGGATATATGTACATTTTTTGAAGTAACTACTTAAAAAAATCGATCTGGATCCAGATGGTTTTATTTTGCGCAACCACTTGATGAAATACAGTTGAGTAAATTCAACACACCATTTTTTTCTGTGTAGTTAGACAGTCATTCTCTAGTGCCTCACTTGTAAAGTTTAATTGCGTAGTAGTCGACCAAGAATGTTTGTGGTATTAGGGTAGAAAAAACGTTACCTGTAAAGGCTTCAACACACCAATCCGACATCGGCCATTGGAAAGTCAGCACACGCTGTCTGTTTGGCGTAGCGTGCCACGTTGTAAAGTTGTTGGGGCATCTGGGGGTTTGTGTTTGCTCAGTTCACCAAGTAGAATCAGGTCGGCCTGTCGGGACAAATGAGCACTGTGAGTGGCTGTTAGCTTGCGAATCAGTGCACTGGACAAGAACCGGAAGTGAAGCTATTTCTCAAGAACTAAATGAACTTTGCTCATTTTCACATCTCCTCTATGCACATAACGGCTGGCTGGAGTCAAGAGTGCTAAGACGAAGTCATCCCTCTCATTCATGAAAGACCACCGCATTGACTATCGCCGCCAATGACATTGAGGGGAACTACCGGTACTTCTCACGCACACAAAGAAGATCCTGAGTAGTTGGCGTCTCCATCGGCTTTTGCAGTGTGTTATTCGGTCATTTTCCGGTCCGACGTCTTTCTACTAGTGCTAGTACTAGCAAGATTTAACTGTGTACTAGTAGGCCAAAAGTGAGACTGTAGTGAAAAGTAAATCTTCCACCAAGACAGTCGTTCTCCTAGTGTTCCTGAGTCCACCTACTAGCGCTGCACAGTAGTTTATTGGTAAATTTTAATAGTTTACTAGTTGGCCAAAAGCTGCACTGGTAGTGTACCGTTGTTGTTCTTGTGTGCTGAATTGTCTCCCTTGTCATGACAAAGCGTGTAGTACTACTACTACATGGACCCTAAGCTAGATATATCACCAACATCGAAAAACCGCTGCAACGGCTTTTCATTGCAGGGCTTATACAGTAGTGTGGGTATAAAAAATCTGCGCAGAAGTAAGTGAGACAACTGACTGTTTCCGATTAACCAATCACATTCAATCACCTGCTAAATTGCAATCGGCACAAACCTGCCACGGTTTCAAATGCCTCTGATTAACCCCGAATCAAGTTCAGCTGTTCTACTAGGTCACTTTTCTACATTGGTGGCATCACAAAAAAAAACAAACAAAGAAATAAACATTGTGCATCCTACACGGGATTGAAGAAATGGCAAACATGATATCTTTTGTGCTTTGTAAATAATTGATTTGCTTTGCATGCATGCCTCCTCTCAAACACATTCCGTGGCCCTTAGTGCATCTGAAGACAGATTAGGTAATAATGACACAGTGGGCGAGGGAGAGGTCTCCCAGGGAAACTGCAATAGCAAAGGCCTTGCGGTAGAGTGAAGAGGCTTTCCTAATGGCACTTGATAGCAGCACACCGGCAAACAGACTTTACAGGCTGCGTTCGGCCTCCTGTCCAGGCGCCGCCAGCGGCTTTGAATGCACTATGCTGCCTTTATCAGATTGCAACGATATACAGACCCATTCAGACACTTTAAAGGTCATCCCTTTATAGAAATACGTAGCTATATAGAGAAAAAGTAGATGCATCCATTTTTCTTTAAATTATTTATTTATTTTACCGCTTATCCTCACGAGGGTCGCTGATGAGCTGGAGTCCATTCCAGTCACTTTGGGCAACCTGGACAACTCTGAACTGGTCGCCAGCCAAACGCAGAGTACTTATAGTAAACAAACAAGCATTCACACCTACGCACAATTTAGAGCAGGACTTTCCAAACTATTCCCAATGAGAGCCACATATAGAAAAATGAAATTCTTGAAACGTGGCAAAACCAGACCAATTAGTGATTACATATTGTAGTTGTTTTGGAAAAAAAAACCTCTTACGTCATAGCTTTCTGTTGAAGATGATGAACCAAATAGTTTTGGATTTTTCAGGATTTCGGGGTGGTCTCTCCCCCTTTATCTCACTCGAATAGATACGCCCCTGCACTAAACAGCAGTCAAATCACATCTCCCCATTCTGAACCAAAATGAGCAACCTGCAGTAGCATGACAGTTCTCTTCATTCACCAATGTATAGAGGCTTTTTATTTTTTTTTTTAACACATTTAATTGTGATTAGTTTATTTGCATCTTTACATAGCTAGCAAAGCTCTGTATGAAACTATTCTTCTTCTTCCTCTTCATAGTTGTCTTCTTCGACCTCTCTGACTCAATGTTAGAATCTACTGATTACAGTGTGTGACGGTAGCCCTAGAACAGCAAATGGGTACACTACCCCATTGTTAATGTCATTTCATACAGAATTCCGCTAAAATGTCGTAAAAACATTTTAATATTTTGCATTTTTTTTTATAATACAACTTCACTCAAAGGTCCTGTATAACTGACCAATTTTAATGACTAATGAAAGAAAGAATCATTTTAAAATAATTTAATTTGAAAAAAAATAGTGCTGATGAAATTTTATACATTTATGACGTAAAATTAGGAAATCTTAAAATGATTTTGTATAATGCTATTAAAAACAAGATGAATACACTTTCATTTTGCTTTTTTTTTCTAAATAAAGCCATCACAGTATGTTGGTTAACTTGAAGAAAAGCAACGCTTGCCCTTGTCTCTTGTTCACCCCTCCACCATTCAGTAAAAAAAAAAATCCTTTTCATAGATCAAGCAACAAACATAACCTTCTTTTGGTGGAGGTAGCAACTTTCTGTATTGACCTCTGACTCCTATTTGCTTGTACGGAAAGAGCCAGAAGCACTCGCTTCGAGCCAACGCGGGCCTCCTGTGGCTTTAGTGTTTGAGTAGCACAAGCGGTGCAGATGTGTGGGTGTCTTGTTCGTCCTCTCTCTCGTTCTCCTCATTTAGAATATTTTTCCACTTACTTTGGCTCAAGGACGTTATGTAATGCCGGTGAGAGTCTCATCTGCGCGAGGACCTTTGGAAAGAGCTTCTAGCCAGCTTCACATAAACGGGAACGACACCAAAATGGACCGTCGCCACCTCTTTGTCTTTCGGATTATTTCCTCACTGCGGGGCTAGCAATCCCCAACTCTTTAAAAATGGAAAGAATAATACTTTAAAGTGTAAACTTTGTGTGAAAAGATTTCGTAAAGCCTGTAAAATTGAAAAGGGGAGTAAATAATAATAAAGACATTGGTGACCACAAAAAAGTACGAAGTTCAGACAGAGATGCTATGGCAGGGAAGTTATTCATAAACAAAATATATATTTTGAAATTATTTAATAGCCAGTAAAGTTGGAAAAACAATCAGTGAATAATTAAGAAAAAATCTTTTTTACATGACGGTCACATAAACTAAAAAGTAAAGTAATAACTAATAGAAAAGGTCCTCTAAAATTTAAAAAAAATACAGTGAGTACACGTAAAATGCTAATTTCTTTTTTAAATGCAGGGATCAGTGAAATTAAAAATTGTTAAAACGTAATTTAAAAAAACAAGTTTAATTGAGATGCTGTATAAGTGAATGGGGGGAAAATGTGTAAAATTATTCGACAGTTTAATCATTAAAAGATTTAGGAAAGAGATCTTGTTAAATGAATTAATAGGATATCCCTTAAATCCTGTAAAATATAAAAAATGAAATGATGTTTTTTAAAACATGTAATTTCAGATAAAAGAACAAACATAAATATCATTTAAAATTGGAAAATTATAAATGAAAAAATGCTAATTAAAAGTATTTAAAACAATTCACACAGACATGATGTAAAATTAAAAATGAAATTGCATTAATAAATACGTAGTTTAAAAAAAAAAATAAGAACCGCTCTGAGGTCCTGCAAAATGGAAAATGTTTAATGACTTTGGCCTTGACCCATCCATGGGTAAATGTTACTTGAAAAGATTTAACAGCATTTCACAAACAAAAAAAATTGTAAGGCTTTTGCTTTTAATTCAAAACATTTATTCAATTTCACACCAATCCTGTAAAAGTGAAAAATTCAATGAATAAAAAAACATTTCATATTTGTTTCACCAACACGGACAAATTTCCAGGCAGTGTGCATGAAAGGGGATCTTGTCTGCCTCCAGCTATGTTTTTCCATGTTAGTCGGTACAAAAGTGTCACGCTGTTCACGTAACGATTGAGTTTGTAGCCACCAATACTCGATGATATTCACTCTCATTTGGATGCCTTTCAGCAATGTGTTGTTGTCTTTTTCAATCGGCCCCGCTGATTGTATTGAGCTGCTTAATGAGTGATTAGCCTCTCTGTTGGTTACAAAACATTTCATTCGAATAGACTGGAGTGGATGTAAAAGGGAGCTGTGGGTGCATGAATCTGCATGGGAGCCATAAAAGCCATGCACAATAATGATGTCATTATAAGTTCTTCCTTATATGGTTATCCCTGGGCTATTCTGACTGTCACATGCCACAGACTCCTGGAAACGGTTTGAATTTGTGGGGAGGAATGCACAATATATCTCCATTAAAAAAAGTTTCCTGTTTTTTTTTTGTTCAAAACACAAAAACTAAGTAATGACAGCATGTGACATCCCCCCCAAATAAGGGCGAATTCACACGGACTGAACTAGGGCTGCTCGATTATGAAAAAAATATTAATCACGATTATTTTAGGATTAATTGTTATTCAAACAATAATTTTTTGTGGAGGTGCAAAACAAAATGTTCTTAAATGTAAACAATATTAAGATTAAGCTCAAATTCTTTGAAACAATATAATTATGCAAGTTCCTTTTGGACCAAACAACATTTTTAAAACCTAGTTATTTTAATTTTAAAATAAGGTGCAAATGTATAAATTTGAGTACGGTTTCGTAACAGTGCATTGGCGTTTTCTTGCGATACACTTTTCAAATTACCATAGAACTGTTGTAATATTTAAATGAACAATTTCACTAGACCGCTCACATTTTGAATTCAAGTATACTCACTATAGTATTAGACATTATAAAATCAGTACTAGTTTAACAATGTTATATAAAAATCGTTTTCTACGATGATGCCAATTTTGTAATCGTTGAAAGCAATTATTGTAATAGAATTTTGATCAATTGCACGGCCCAATGCTGAAGTGCAAGTACGTGTGGGCATACTGTAGTAGAGGTGACATGTTTATATCCCATATTCCCCCTCCACCAATTTGTATTTCTTGTGCCCTTGTAAAGACAGCTTTTCACTCATGGACGGCAGCACGTCATTCACTACACTGTGTGTCAGTGACATATGGACCCATCACCAAACGCAAAATCCGCAATTCACATATGTCTCAATACTTCTGCCCATTTTGTGTTCATATAAGAATACTGAATTTAGAACTCTATATTGAAAGTGGAGTTGATTGAATTCCAATTGTCCTCCTGTGTACTGCACTGTTCCTGAAAAAAGGAAGTGCTTTCCGTTCAGCACGTGTGGGTCTAAGAGACTAATAGGGTGCTGGCTTCAGGTTCCTGTTTTTATTTTTATTTATTTTAATTTTTTTTGCCGAGCCGTCCTTGCAGCGTGAATGGGGAAATGAATCACGCGGTTGCCAAGGAAGTGAGAGCGCGTGCGGTCGACTGTTACCGTTGGCCTTGAATCACACTCTTGGGGCTGTCGGTGTTGCTCGTTAACTCTGCTGGATGAACTTGGAAAGGTAGCCACGAAGAAAAACCCATACACAAAAAAAAAAAAAAAAACGATAATTTGTTTTGCGTTACCTCAACAAACAATGCTATATTATGTGCCTTTGAGTGCACCAATCAGATGTCGTTCCTATACGGCGTGTTTTTTTTTTTTTCCCCCCTACTCATTTTACATTAGATCCACATGCAATTAAGTGGATATCATGGGCTATCCTAACAGGATGCTCCAAAAAAATAAATCTCAAGACCCCATGTCCTATGTTGAACAGGAAGTCTGCCATTTTGCTTTGAAGCGGCTATTTGGGGCAAATTCCAAGGGTTATTTTTTTTTTCCCAAAAATACCAATTAGGGAATTCGCAGATATTCTGGAAAAATAGCTGATGCTAAATGATGGATGAAAGGGGATGCAAGGGTGCAAATCAGCCCCCGCCACCAGTTTCACAAAATCCACTCATTGAACCCTTGTCGTAAATTGAACACGTAGTCCACCACATTGGTTCGAAGCCGTCATTTTGGGTCAATTCGCCCAAATCTGATACAGGTTTCCCAGAGAAACAGCTGATGCTAAATTGCCAAGCTTTTTTTTTTTTCCTCCATTTTTGCCTACGCAATAGAATGTGGGCGGATCATGGCGTCAAGCTGAAGATTTGCCAGAGGGAAGGGTTAGAAAAAAAAAAATCCAGCCCTCTACACCAGTTTGACCAGTTGTCATGAAATTGGGTGGACATGTCTAACATAACAAAGCGCATGAAAAAGTCTGATGGACCAGTGCCACGAGTTATACTTTATAAGTCGGCCATTTGGATTTGAAGCAGTCAAATTGCAGGATTTGATCAAATTAGGGAGTTTATTGCTAACATACCTCGCGTACGCTTTTCATTTGTCATCCAAAGGTGTTTTGTTTCGTGCGCTAACTGTTTAAAGGTCAGTTAAGAATGTCTAAAGTGTTCCTCAAAACATTGCCTGTTCAGTTAATAAATCTCGTTATGATGGCGACAGTCGTCTCAGAACAGCTCGTTTGGGACATCCTGGGCTTTGGCGGTTGAACTTGGCCCCAGGCAACTGGGGCTGAAAACTCCTCTCGGCCACAGAAACCTCCAGCTGCGGCCTCCAGACATTCCTTACTGTTGGACTGCTCAAACAGCTTCCACCTTCCTACACATTTCTTGGCTCTCGACGGCAAAACATAGAAGGTGGCCTTTAAAAGAAAGTGTAACCTGATCCGGGCCACAAGATTTAAGCTTGAACAGGACCTCCATTGAAAGTGCGCTTTAGTACAATATTGAAAAAGGACTCCGGCTGGTGCAGGAGTACACCTCAGCAGCCGTGTGAGGAAAGACAAGGATGCTATTATATGTGAATCCTCTGGCTCCGCCCCTTCTCCAGACAGCCTTAACTCCCAGGAGTCATTTGAGGTAATGAGATCAGCCTGCGCCGCTGACTTCATGGCTCCTGCACAGATGACATTTATGAGGTCTGAATCCATACAGTGAGCATTTCTGTTTTCAGTCCCCTCTCATGTTTTGTAACTTACTCTTCAAGCAGCTGTGCCATCCGCCGACTCGAGTGGAAATAGTGTACAGTACTTTCTCCGTAGGAAATAATGGAAAATAGGAATAATCTGTTCCAGAGTAAAACTTTCCAAAAAGGTTAAAAGCTGTTTTAAGTCGCATTCTTAACTTTCATGCACGTGTAAAAGCTGTTAGCCGCTGTTAATATTGAAAATATAAAAATGTAATCTGTTTATGTTTCCGCGTTGTTGTGATTTGTTTGCAAAAATACAAATATGAAACATTCCACTTTAACTCTGATACAGTGACGACACGGTTCTTAATGTTAGACTTTCAGTGTAACGTTATCTATAAAAAATATAAAAACTTGTGACACCCGAGTCTTCTTACTTCATTATGCTACGTTCACACCGAATCCGTAAACTAGTCAAATTTAGCAGGTGCGCCAAGCTCCTTGCTCACTTGTCTCCAAGCCTGGTCATGCTTTTTCTTTTGTCCCTGTAATGGTAGCTGGCTGTGTTGTAAAGCTCTGGATGTCCACAGACGGCAACGATCATTTTCTCCTCCATTCTTCTTTCTTCTCTTTTCAAACAACCTGCCAATGCATGACGCCGAGTATGACGTAATGCATCTCGCAGCTGATTGGCTGCTATGACACGATGCGCGAAGAACGTTCAATTTAAATTTAAAAATTTTTTAAATTTTTTTTTTATTTGTTTTTTCATCTCGCCGAATGGGAATGGGTGATTTTTATCTGTTTCGCTCCAAACACATCTTTCACATCACCCCGCACACACCCGCACTCACTCGCACAAACTCCATTGATTTAAATTCAATCGCGCCTCCGGAATCGCTTGCAACAGATTTTTGTTGTGAATCTAGCATAACTTTCTTCTAACAACTGTAAAACCTAAAAAAGAACCCATGCACGCCTCCTTTACTGATCTTATGATGTTGATTCATCCATTTCTTTGAACAACACCGTTTTAAGGCTGCTCCTTCTGTTTGGAATAATGTGTTAGCGTCAGATTTAAGCAGCTGTTATCAGATGAGCGATCTCACATGTCGCAGAGAATCCACTCTTAAAATATTTAGAACAATTTAATCCTCTGTGCACGCCTGCTATCACATCCTCACGGCTAACTTAATTTACGCGCAGTCTGTATCTGTTATGGAGATATTAAAGGTGAGCTGTCCATTGTGGTGGGATGTGAGGGGAAAGCTATTTAAAACAAAAGCCCAGGGCAAAGCTTCTTTTGTGGTCTGTCTCAAGCCTGTTTCAGACAGAGATGCTCCAAAATAGCTGCATTAGCAAGACCGGGCTGTGCCTTTTACACAGAACTCGATAAAGGCCGGATTTGGTAAGTCTTCCGAGGTCACATCTGAGGTGGAAGGCTGCCAGTGTGTAAATGAGGTGCAAAGTTCAACACCAACTCTCTTTTGTTGCTCAGACTTTTTGCATTGACCGACTCTTGCTCCTGTTGCGATGTCTGTGACCTGGGCGGCACCCTTCTGCCATCGTCCCGTCCTTATTCCTAAAATATTCGTCGTGCGTCCGTGTCGGTCCTGCATCCTTTTTTCTGACAACAAAACACACCTGATTAAAAGCCACAATAGCTGAATTTAGCCATGAAAATGTATTTGTACATACATTAGCGGCTTCAGACGAATATCCGTGGGTCTTCACGCTATTAGGGGTATAATCTAGATTCTAAACTCTAGGAAACGCTCTACCCTCCAAAAATGTCCAAAGCAGCTACACTTACAGACCATTACTGGAACGTACTTTTCACACAAGGCAAATTCACAGCGCTCTGAGCTGGGTCGCGTTGTAGAAATGGCGGTATTTATTGCACTTCATCCTTTTGCTGAAATGAAAGGTAACTTAAGATGCTTAGTTTGGCTCTCAATTGCTTCTTAACACAGCCGCACGTATAGAGTTAAACTCTCTCTCTTAGTTGAACTCTCTGTTAAAGGGCCAGTACAAGCAACAGCATTGCAAGATTTCATATTGTTCCGTGTGCATATATTTTGATTCTATACAAACAGTAGTCGACCCGGTTAGGACAAAAAACCACTTCCGTCCTTGTTTAGTCCGTTCTTTTTTAAAAAAAATTCTCATCTTTCGTCCTCAAAATGGGCGTCCACCATTCTGTCCCATCACTGATGACAGGTGAACACATTTTAAATTCAATGTTGATTAAATGGACGTGAATACCAATCGTATTTAAGCAATGGGCTAAATGTGTCAAATGGACTTTAATAAAATGGGCACTCATTTTGTTTAGGTAATCACACTGTGTCATCATCACCATCAAGAGTATTACTCAAATCAAATTATTCCACCCACACACACACACACACAGTCTGTAAGCAGATTGGTCGTCTGTCATTTTTCTTGTGATCTTGTGTAATACATATTATATAATTCCCTTGTTTGCACACCCTTGTCAATCACTACATGTCTTCCTAGATTCAACTTTTACTTTATTGTGTGAATATCTGCCTTAATATGCACCTAAAAAAAAAAAAATTCATTATCCGTTACTCCCCTTTTTAGATATTCTATTCTATTCTCCACTATGATTTTAACCATTTAAACTTATTAAGTATTCACAAAATTCAGTACATTCGGGGAACTAGTTATACATTCCAAAAATTGTCAGTCCTCCCCTCCAATTGCTCATTTTCAAGACTTTTGAGGGAAGGAGTTTTTCACAAAAAGTTCATCTTTCACGTCTTAACTTTAAACTGCTCAGCTCATTCAAGGCATCTTGTGAACAATTTTCTCATCTCCCTAATACCCGAACGATTCCAGTTTCAAACCGTTGAGGGCATGCAGCAAACAACCTGTTCATTACATTCCCCACATTCTTTACGAATTTTACCATGTGCTACTTTATTGCATGCTATTTTTATTTCTTCCAAATTTCTTGCCCTTTGTTAACCATTCCAACTTTGGGTCTCATATTCTACAGTTCGACAATTAAATGAATTCCACAGGATTTCAGTTCAGCGTTAGCTCATCACCATCCACATGCAATTTCCACAGAAATGACATTTTGTAATGTGTATTTTAAACACCTCACCCCACTGTACAAACATCCAGTTGCTAGGTAGAATTCAAGATGCATTTTGAAAACAGACCATTTTCTCCCTTTTTTTTCCTCCGAAAGGGCATTTTTCACAATTTAAAACTTAGGACAGAACAGACAGTTTGGTGTCAGACTTTGGACATTAAGATAATAACAAGGTTTTAATCATCAAAAAAGATGCATCTGAGGGACATTGCTGAGATGGTGTCTGACAAAAACAAGTGCGATATCATAAACTGCTGTTTAGCTTTGTTATGATGACTCACTGCTGACAAGGCTTCAGTCGCTGCTTCCATGCCACTCGTACAGTCGCACCACATTTGAGCGCTAAAGCGTTTTTTAATTTGTTTTTTTAAATAAAATTATGTCTAGTTTTATGTGTGAATTGAGCAGTTTTGTTTTTGTTTTAGTGAGGCGTGGTCATAATTTTATTAAAGAGTGAAAAGAAAAATTCAAGGAAAATCGTTTTATTTTTCTTTCTGGAAGTGTGTTTTATAGGACTTAAGTTGCATTTTTTTAAGGAATAAATTCACATTTTTTTTCAGCAGTAAGAAGTAATTTGACTTGTAAGAAGGAAGTGACTTTTTTATCGAAAATATATTTTTCAAGGTAAGTAAATGGTTATATTACATGAGTAGTTTATTTGTATTTATTTTTCATTGTTAGATTCTTTGTATATTTAAATTTGTAAAGAATATTTTATTTGTGTTTTATGTTTGAATTTTGATACAATAATTGTTTTGTAAAGTGGGCTGGAAATGAACTTGATTTGAGTTGTGCTGATATGCCATATCATAATTCATCAAATGTTTAAATATACCCTGAGGCTACTTGTGACTAATAATAATTGTCATAAGCATCAGAATAATAACTAATGATAATAGATAATAATTGTCTCTTTCATTGGACCCAATTTTCTCTTGAGTTTTAATTTGAGGGAAAGCGGCAACAATGTTATAAGTAAATTTTTTGTGGGTGTGTATAGAGTTGGATTTTCTGGGAGGTTAAAGTCTTGATTTTATGGGGAAAAACAACTTCTTATTATTATTAGCAGGTTTTTATTATTAGCAAAACAAGTTACTTATTTACTATATTGGTCTTATTCTTTTAGAATAAAGTTGCATTTTCTTTTTCCCATGTAAAATCTGTTACAAGAATAGAGATGAATTTTTTCGACTTTGTATTTGGATCTGGATTTGCAAAGTGGTCAACTGGTTAGGACACCCTTCTCACTTCTCTGCGGATATTTGTTCAATTGCCGGCTCCGGCCTTCCTGTGTGGAGTTTGCATGTCCTCGCCGTGCCAGCGTGCAGTGCGGGTTTGTGTATTTGTGCCCGATGATTGGCCGCCAACCAGTTCATGTTGTACCTTGCCCAAAGTTAATCAGGATAGGCTACAGCACACTCATGTTCCCCGGTGAGAATAAGCAGTACAGAGAATGGATGGTTGGATTTGTACATTTGCAAAGTTTTGTTGAACTCGAGAAGAATAAAAAGAAGGCATAAAACAGGAATAACGATTTGCTAGCTTCTGTGTCACAAATAAAGGACATAGTGAAGAATTGTTGCACTGTGCTGGCAAAGAATCTGTTTTTGTAGTTATATGTTCTACATGGCTGGTAGTAGACTCAAAATCATATTTATTGTCATTGTATGCATTACGTTATTATTATTATTATTATTACTATACAAAACAATAACATTTGCATGTAAAATAGTGTAACATTAAATGCAGTGCATGATATGTTTGTACGGGACCCAAAATTGAAAAAATTGTGCAAGTTAAAAGCAAGTCTTCAAGTTCCAACCAAGCCCAGAGTTACTTTGGCAAATAAAGTCCATTTGAGTGCTCAAACTTTCAAATCAGTCAAGTAAAGATATGACTTAAGGTAATGAATCAAGTCATTCAATACAATCTTGTTAAGTTAAAACAAATAATCACACATTAGTTACTTTGAAGTAGACTTGCGTAACTTGTGACTTGTGGTGTGATGTTTGTTTCACCAGCCATTGGTAGACATAGCTGTGAACTTAGCCAACTTAGCAGTAGAAGAATGGTTTTTAGTCATTGATGGAATTAGATGTTGCCATTTTCTTTTTCTTGATCCAAAATGTAATCTTGGGCTCTCTCTCTATGATACTTGTTTAAAGAGGTGGCCTTTATAATCCACACCGTAGCTTACCGGTGGCTTGCCAGGGTTGCACTCATGCATTAAAAAAAAAAAAAAAAAAAAATTCAAAATCAAAACAGAATACACGCCGTCTTAAACACAGATTTGTATCACTAGTCTCACTACTTGTCATAAAGTTCAAATCCAGTCTCGTAAATTCCATTCAAGTCCCAAACCTTGAATCCAATACTAGTCTCGTGGGGGCTTCTTTCCAAATTGAAGCAACGTCTTGTCCTGAAGTGGTCCAATCTGCGTCTTGCCGCGTGCCACTGCCACCCTCTCCTTCCTCAGAGTCTCCTGAAGCCGTCTCCCACATTCTTTGGTGGCGTCTAGTTGTGCCGCCTTGGCCGCTAGCTCTTCCTCCAGTCTCTTCTGGTTGTCCCTGGACTTGATCTGGAACAGTTTGATATCCTTGAAGAGATCTTCCCTTTCGCGCTTCCGTCGCGCTCTCACCCGCTGCCTCTCCTCCGCCAAACACTTGGTCGCCTCCTCTCGCCGTAGCTTCCCCTCCGTCTTGGCGTTGTTCCTCTCAGCCTGAAGCCGATTGGTCAGGTACTCGACCTGCTCCCACAGGGGCTTGTTGTCCTTCTCCTTGCGCTCCAGCTCGGCCGCGAGCTCCTGCACTCTCTGGCCCTGGAGCTCCAACCTCAGGTTCACCATCCAAAGCTGGTCCTTCAGGCCGTTCACCTGCTTCACCAGAGAACCTGAAAACACGCTGATCACCACCTGCGTTGCCATTCTGTAGAGTATGACCAAACCTTTCCACAGGCCAGAAAGAAAAGCCATCTTTTTGCCAGATGACATGCTCTGGCAGCAGCGCATCGCTTGTCGCGTACAGCTGATGTACCAGCATGGTTAGTTTTGTGCGTAAAGACGGCACGGAGGCTTTGAAGTACTTCTTTAGGAACTTTGTGAGGTCATAGAATTACAGAATGTTGCCGTGGCAACGATGAGGTGGAAAACATGACCGGACCAGCGTCTTGAAGTCTCCAAGTCATACTATTACATTTTCTATTTTCATTAAGACCCGAGAATCATTCAGCGCAAAGGTCCTCTTGGAATCTCTTATTACAGTAGTTCCCCCCCTATTTGCGGTTCAGTGTTCATGAATGAAGAGTCTTTTTTTCGGGGATTCAACGTACCCAATAACTCACCAATTTTTACCCACCATGATTCACTCACTAGCGCCTCCCGAATGGAAAAAAAAAATAAAATCAGCCCAGACCACTCGTTTCACCGATCAACATGAAACAACAACTATTTGTATTCAAGTTCAGCATTCGCTGACAAAAGACAAATGCGAAACCAAAACTGTAACACACTTCTACAATAAATATCCTCTGGCAAAATCATACTACAGTCATTCAATACAGCTCAAGTGGCCTTGGCATTTTAAAATAAGTGGCACAAACAATGTGTCTTCTATCACTCTCTTGCCACCTTTTGATCATTTGTCCTTGGGTTGTTAACTCGAGTATCAGCATAAGCGACGCATGTTGTTTTGTGCGGCAGCAAGTGTTTTTCAATTCCAAACAGCATTGGAGAAGGAAATGTCCTCGACTTAATTCAATCAGGGCTATTTCAATATTGGATTTGTCTCACGGCTGACATGTTTGGACTCCATTCTATACGTCTTAAAATCAATAATTCTCTTTTTTTTTTTTGACTCAACAACTGCCACTAAATGGTCACATGGAAACAAAGGCTGAAGCATTTAAACAGCAACACAGTTTTCTGTCTCGCACACTAATTATCATGCTCATGGCATTTGAAATAAACACTAATACAGCACTGTGTTAATGTTATTAGTGGTTCAGCATCAAACAAGGCTAATTCAATACCAGTACCCAGTACGCAGGGCTGGGAGAGGAGCATGGGCCAAGGACAAGAGGCCTAATCCAATCTGCCCGCTGCATTGCTGCACTTCCATCAGTCATCTGCTGATGGAGATACATTAGGAAGCCTGAAACTCAAATCTAACCCACATGGTCAATGCTGCCGTTTTGTGTCAATTGGCACATTCCTAAAAAGAAAACATAGTATACATGATTCCTCGTAAAAAGAAGATTTGTAATAAGAACAAATAAGACCAACAAAGCTATCTGGTACACTTTTTTAAAAGCAAGACAAACTATAGATCAGGGGTCTCCAACTTTTTCTAAACTGAAATGGTCTACCTGTTGAATGCACGCATCTGAAATAACACATTTGATAATGTTTTTCCATCCATTATCCAAGCCGCTTCTAACGAGGGTCGCGGGCATGCCGGCACCTATCCCTGTCGTCTTCGAGCAGTCGGCAGTGTACACCCTGAACTGGTTGCCATCCAATCACAGGGCACACAAAGACAACAAACCATTCGTACTCACAAACACGCCTAGGGACGATTTTAGGGTGTTCAATCAACCTACCGTGCATGTCTTAGGAATGTGGGAGGAAACCGGAGTAGTTGGAGAAACCCCACGCAGGCACGGAAGAACATGCAAATTCCACACAGGAAGGCTGGAGCCAGAATCCAAACCTGCACTTCTGAACTGTGAGGCGGCTCTGCTAAACCCGTCGACCACCGTGCCGCCCTGATAATGTTTTTATTGTACATTATTCATTTTACAACATTCCTAGAAAATGAATCTGTGTCCTATTGGCCAACTCATGTGGTCCTTTGGGAGGGGAGGGGCCTACCTCTTGCTGACCTCTGTTATAGATGTTGAACGCTCCTAAAGTATTGATTTTTTTCATGTCCAAAAAGATTAAGCACTGATTTTGTACTTTGAGTGATGAAGAAAATCTTGATTTTTGCATATTCCTAAAAAAAAGCCAAAATATAAATGTTAAACTTTCCTTAAAAGCAAAGCGGTTTTATGTTTGTTTTTTTTCTGCGAATGCCAAAGGCTCACCATAAAAACAACCCAACCATGATTTTCATCGTGCCATAGTGGCCTCGAGAGAATCCGAATGGCTGAAATCACGTGTGCGCTAAGAGAGACATGAGAGGTTTGAGGCATTTGTTTACGTCTGCCTTTTTTAATGACGTTGTGTCGACCCCTTTTGAAGGTAGCTTCGCGCAGGCTGAGAAATGTGTCTCTTGGTTTTCCCTTCCAGAGGTCACCCTTTGTCTCTTATTGAATGCCAACAGCACAAAGAGATGCTATAAAAGCAGCAATGTGCTTTTTGCAAAAGGAGCTGCTCGGCCCCTTTGCCTTTGCTGCATAAGAGGTTTAAAAAAAAATAGCAGAGGTGAGGTTTGGCTAAAGATTTGACCGCATCATGTATTATCAATCCCAGAAGAATTCAAATCTGCTCGTTGAAAGAGACGATAACAAATTGGCCTTTGTTTCGATGGTAATCGTGAAGTGTTTTGAGGTATCTAATCGCGTAGACCAGAACCACCTACCTTACAAATGTCCATAAACACAGAATCCAACAGACTGCTGCTCTCGATTGACGGTATTACTTTCCTTTGGCTATTTTTTGTGCTTACATGGGAGGAATTGAGTTTCATATCGTCAAAAAAAAAAAAAAAAGATCAATTGTAACAATGATAGACTTAGTGATTGAAAGCTCTGGTTCACTGCACTGTTTTAAAAGTTGTATTAGCACTACATAGTTACTTTAATTAAGGCTGGGTTTAGAAAATCAATATATCAGTTTTCCTTTTAATAACCTGATATTGATTCATAAAACCATATATCAATACTTTTAATAACATATTTTTCCCCATAAATTTACGTGACTTCACTCTTGTCATTCTGCGAAAGTAGCACATCAAAACAAAATGGTGGAAGCCGTGAAGTCAGCGCCAACAAGCATGAAGGCAGATGTATTTATTGTTTTGATCATGTCACGTTAAAGAAAACATACATGATTAATGTAACTGCATTGGCTTGAATTCTTAATGTATATATTAATATTTTTGCTTATGCACTTAGTTACAGCAAGACGTTTGTACTAATTGCAGCACTGGTTCTTCTGAGAATTACCTTCCATACGAGAGAAAAAATGGTACTGCGTGTAACCCTTGATTCTGATGTGAAGACATCAGAGTCCAGCAAACACTGACCTTTGATAGTTGTCTGATATGTGCATTAGTCTATTTAGCGATAGACATTCAATGACATTCATAGATTGACTACCGGAAAGAGTATTAGTTGATTAATTGACGAGATGTAGAAAAGACATTTTCGGTTGTCAATCAAGACAATGCATGGGATGCTGCCTGCTTAGGATGACCATATACGGACCAATGCATGCTTTCTCCTGGCGTCAAGTGATTTACGTTCTTGTGTCACGCTAACGACAAGCGTGTTTTTGATCATTAAGATTTTAGTTTGAGATTTGGCCAAAAGGAAGAGACTTGGCTTGCATAACAAACTCACAGAGCTTACCCAGAAAGCAAGAAACTGTACATTGCTTAACGATGTCAACAGAGAAAGGAGTACACTGCCAATTTATTGTGTGTCTCTCGCCCTCTCTCTCTCTCTTTTTTTTTAACCGCCTAACTGAACAGCGTCTCGGTCAGCAAGTCCTCGGCTTTGTTTTTAGGGTTTGGTGACGCCAGTCGACAAGGCTGCGACGCAATCTCCCTCCATTGCCAAGCTTTGAAAAGAAAGATCCGACTGCCCATTCATCCTATCTCAGTCGGTACGTCATAGGCCGTCGCTGTTGTTACTTCTTCTCAACTGATGGGGCCATGGTAACGTAGGACATGTGGCAGTAAAAGCATCTGTGCTTGCTTTTGTCCGCACCTACTCTATTGTTCATGTTTTGGGCGACACAGGGCCTTATTACTTGCCGCGATGCAATTCGAAACCTACTGTAGACAACTGATGATGAATTACAGCACATTTAACATCCACTTGTAATAGTCTGGTTGAAAGCACTGGTGAGGATTCTACTTTGCACTGTGGAGTCAGGCTTCCATTACTATAATGATTGAGGGCTGAGTTTGAGCCCCGTGACTTGGTGAACGGCGACTACGAAATACATTGGGCAATTACATGAGTGTCCCGCTCAGGTGTCAAACTCAAGACCAGGGGGTCAGTTTGTGTGGCTTGCGAAAGCACTTGATGGATGGGCAAAAACACTATAGAGCCAACAATTTTTGGACATACAATTAAAAATTCCCCATATTCGGGCTCATGCTTGAAGTGTTGCATTCATTCACCTGACTCGGACAAATGTCCTCTGTCTCTGATATTGCAGGAAAAAGTGTCGGACTTGATGAAATGAATGTTCCCATGGATGCCACCATAAAGACATACAAATATATGTCTGACCTATTTTCTTAGGAGTTTATCGTGACATTTACAATAAACGGTGTTACGCCGCAGTCACCTTTAAAGTACATTATGTATGACATTTAGTGGATATTCCTCCAAAAATTATCTGTTGGAAAGTAGCCAGCATTTCTTCAAAATGCCAACGTTTTGCCCTGTGCACTCTAAAAACTGCTGGGTTAAACTTAACACCATTTTGGGTCAAAAATGGACCGATATGCTACTTGGGTAAATTTGACCCAACTTTCTGAGTTGTTTTTGCAGAAAACTTCCCCCCCCAAAAATTGTAGTTTTGTACAAAACAACACAAGAAGTTGGTTCAAATTGACCCAATTGGTGGATCTGTTGGAACACCTCACACTCACTTTTCCGAGTAGGACTGGGTTTAAAAAAAATCTATATCTTGATTTGAATCAATTTTCCATTTCATAGCCTGATATCAACTCATAAAACTATATATCCATATTTTTCAGAACGTCTTTTTCCTCCATAAATTTACGTGACTTCACGTGAGCTCTTTATCCCTACGCGAGTAGCTTATCAGTCATATCAGAAAGTAGCATATAAATCGGCGCCAACGGGCCTGAAGGTAGATGTGTTTATCGTTTTGATCAGGTCATGTTAAATAAAACGTACATGATTAATGTAACTGCATTGGCTTCAATGCTTAATACGAATATCAATATTTTGACTAATGCGCCTATTCAGAGCAAGAAGGAACACAAATTAGAAAGATGACGAAAGCTTGCAGGATGCTGTGTTGCTTTGAGAAAGGCCACGTGTTTATCCCACCTTTGCTGGGTTCTGTGTAACAGGCACTGATCTCTTCTCATGACTCTGATAGCGCACTTTGCAGTATCTCTTTGTGTAAGAGGATACCGAGACAACCCTGGGGGTGGAAATGTCAGGTCAGCTTCATTCCTCTATTCCATTCAGAGCAAACAGCAACACAGGGTGTGAAAAACGCTGGCAATTCCCCATGTGTGTTGTCTTCAACTGTCTGGCTTTTACTAAGCCACACATTGTCTACATGGCATTATCTTCGGCACGGTCTGCTTTGTTATTGTTGTAAGCGCTCGTAAACTCCCCAGTCATCATGGTGTTGCATGATGACAAGGCGCTTCATCGCCGCAGACTGAAACATGAAGTCCGTTCCCGTACCCTGTTAGGCTGCTCCTCTTCATGACCCTCCTTCTCTTTTTATGGCGCGTCGCATCTGTTGCTATGCGAAGGACAAACATGTCTTACATATATGTGCAGCTGGTGGAAATGAGCTTTCTATTGACAGTGGCAAAGTCCACCTTGTCTCGAGTGAGCTTGTAACAAGGTTGCCTTGCGCTGAAAATAAGGATGAATTGGCTGCAAATGTATAGTTGGTGCATCACACTGGACCAATTGTTCACAGGTTACAGTTACGGTTTGAGTTTGGGCTAATTGGAGTTAGCTAGGGTGAGGGACAGTGTGCGTTATGTCACTCACTCTCAAAATTAAAAGTAAGTTAATCAAAACTTAAAAAAAAAAAAAAAAAAAAACCTCCATAGCGGTATTATCAGAATGAAGGCTTCATCCCTTTAAGATTAATTCATTAATTAACATGTTAGTCATTCACTTGTCCATGGAGTGAAGTCATGGCAGGCCTTTTGGTGGGAATATGACATGTCGCATTTTATGTGCCCATCATTGGCGGTTCTAGCTTTTTGTCTTTGTTAAGTCAGCCGGGGGGTAACGTTAAGTCATGTGTTGGCTTGGCGCTCCTATAGAACGTCATTCCATTTCAGCGCTGTCTTTTGTTTGCGTAATGCATCCAATAAAGGACGCTAATTACCCATTATTAATTTGGCTTGTGGTAGACTAGGACTAGGAGACCCGTGCGTGTGTATCAGTAAATATGTACATGTTCATTTCCAAACGAGTCATTGAGGCTATTGCTAATGCAATGTTAAAGGGACGCGTCATTGTTGTTAACATTAGCACTTATTTCACAGGTTTGCATGTAAAAATGGCATCAGTACCTGTGTAGAGTTTGTAATCGGTCCCTTTAATGACTCGCAGTAACATGAAAAGTGCTGAGTGGAGCGCAACCATATTCTTCATTAAAAGTAGGTGTTTTGCAAGTCGTCACTTATTTCCTAATTTCTCCAAGATGAATGGATAAAAAAGAAAATAACAAATTTCAGTTTCCTGATTGAAAAATATATAAACTGAGCTTGTTAGTGAAAATTGGGCCATCACAGTTGGATCGATACATTAAATAACCGTTGGACTGTTACTTGTATGCGCAAAATGAAATGGAGATCAACAAAAGCACACTTGGCATGTGTGACTCCTGAAGATAGTATAAATGTCTCTGATGTAACATGTGATCCGGCTTCCGTATCTATTTTCTCACTTCTTACCCACAATTCCACAGTACAATCCCATAATAGACCAGGCTTATTGTGGCCATGCAAAACATCAATAACGTAAACAATTTTAAGTCTCTTCTTTATTGTCTAGCTTTTATATTTCTGTTTATTTACCTTGTGAAACATTTCTTGACTTCTCAAATGTATTTTTGAAACATAAATTGACATAAGCAATGAAATCAGTCTCACATGTCTTGACTAAAGTGATTTGTTTTTGTAACAATGACATCAAAGTACTGTACAGCGAGTTTGCCAGTAGAGTAATCCCACACTATATCGCAATTCATAATTGGTACATGTCTTGTTTTATTCATAAATTTCCTTTCTCTATTGCGCCATCTGAAGCCAACCATGTTTTTATTGAATTTTATTCTTCTCAAAAGCGTTAAATGATACAAGTTCGTATTAATTGGGGATAGGTTTAGTTGATGTTAGTTTTTTAAGGTGATTAAGGTCACGGATTAGGTTACAGTTTGGGTTAGTTTGGGTTTGGGTTAGTTAGCGCCATTTCTAAGAGTTGCGTTAAAGTTAGTTTGGGTTATTATTTAGGGCTCTGGTCAAGTTGACTTCAAAGATTCATTAGAGCTAGGTTTGTTTTAGGGTTAGCTCAGACTTGGGTTAGTTAGGGTTAGTGTTAGGTTGAGTTAGACTTAGTTAGCATAAAGATAAGGTCCAGTTCAGGTTATCTGAAGCAACTGAATTGAATATAGAGAGGCCTTTTTTTCTCTGACTGCTACCGACAACACAATAAAGCAAGCTTTAATGACTTTTATTAACTCCTGTAGTTTGATCACCACTACAACTCTGCCATTTTGGATCAATATGAATAATTCAGAGTTTGTCTCTTCCATCCAGGTACAATGGTTGGGCTGCATCAGTAATGTGAAGCCCCCGATCTTGTTGCTGCGTCGCTAGCCCAATCCCGGCGTTGATGACCTCTTCTGATGCCCTCCTGGGCTTCTGTTTTTCCTCTCCTCCCCTTCCTCCACTCGCCCTCCCTCCTGTGCGTCTTAGACCCTCCGAACTTCCCTTATTGCTCTACAGAGCTGTAGCTTGGCAGCATCTGAAGGAGGCCTGCCAGCCAGCCAAGACCGGACACAACATAGAAGATTCAAGAAGAGGACTGGAGAACATTCAAGATGCCAGGAACCTACTTCACTGGAGTTTCATGAGCTAGCCAGAACCACAAACTTTTTTTTTTTTTTTTGTAAAATAGCAATCTTGCATTGCACTCGGCCATGCCGGCCAAAGGGAAATACTTGTTGAATGACCAGGAGCTAAAGAATGAGGCGCTATACCGCAAGTTCTCATGCATCAGCCAGTACCAGCCACTGGTGCTCCTGTTGGGGCTTTCCATGCTCTCTTGCGGAGTCCTCTTGGTCCTCTTCTTCGCTCTCGGACTGGTGAGTCTCTGATTTAACCGATTTTTAACGTCTTCTCAGAAACCTCACACATGATGAGAATATAAGGGCTTGCTTTCAAAGGGACTGATTTTCTAAGATCCTAAATAGCGGGTGCCAAATTGGTTGTTCACTCTTAACGGGTTGCTCATGCCGTTGGTAGGCATTTTGCGCTTGATCTATAAGATGGCAATCTTTTACTCAGATTCCAAATAGGCAACGCTTAATCGCATTCTCGTAGGGCTGCCAAGATTAGTCGATTAATCAAGACAAACTTAGCTGAAGTTAGCACATACAGGCGACTGTGTGCATCTGAGATGGTGTGCTGGTAGAAAGTGCAATGCAAGTTGAATGTACTACTATCATCTTAATTGTCTTTATTATTCATTTGTACATACCTGGTCATATAAGAGTTTTACTTAGAATCTGATTAGTCGACTAATTGCGACTGTTGCTGATTAGTCAACTAGCAAAATAATCGATTGAGGCAGCCCTCATGCTCACCCACTATAACACATTGCGCGCACTGTTGGCAACGCACTTATGATGGAAGAAAGTGAACTCTGACTAGTCACAAGGAATTGGACCACGGAAATCCACAATTGAGGTTCATGCAAAAAAGTTTGTATTTTGCTTTTTCTTTGGCCTGAATAAATGCTGACTTAAAGCTCCTTCCCTTGTGCTGAAGTAATATAAATATTTTTTTATAGTAGCCATGTTTTTGGTTTTTAAAAAAAACAGCAAGTAGGTGAGTTTTTTTAGCTACTAACAGTGGTCTCCAAAACAAAATCAAGAATTTAAGGATGGCCAACCGCAAGGGCTTCATGCTACTCCAGATGGACAACACAGTACCCCACACACATTATTTATGCAATTCCAGATGGGAGGAGGAATCTGTATTCTGTGGGAGGCTTTTTTGGACTATGACTAAGCAGAGGAACCAGTACGTTGCAAAATATGACAAGCTGAAAGTGGACTTTAGTTGGGGAATGTAAAGAAATGGCGCATATAGGCTCACGACTTTGTGGAGTCACAACAGCATCAGAGTCTACGGAATGTTTGTTTTCTCTAACACAATGGAAACAATCTTTAATATTACATAGTGAGCTCATTTACAACATGACTCCAGATTGTTTATGTAGCTGTGTAGGCACTGCTGTTTTGGTTAGTGGCACATGGGCTCAACGTTTACTGGTTTGTGGGGGATGTTTATTTGAGGTATTCCCATGAAGCATACTGATAGGTTTTGGTAATTACTGTAAAAAAGTTACAATAATGAAAATCAAAAGTTAAATGAGGTACAATAGTTTTCCCCTGTTTATTGTGGCTCATGCACCCGCCATATCAAGTTTTTTATTTATTTATTTATTTTTTATTTTTTTTAAAGGCAATTAGTGGGTTTTACTGTATCCTAACTATTATGCCTTCTTTGCATGTGGGAAAGAAGCGCTGCAGTCGCTGCATGCATGTATGAGTTCGATATTTCAGAGTTTTGATAAAAGTAGGTTATATAGTTGCAATGAATACACTATTGGGAAAACTGCAAAATGTTAATAAGAATGAAATATCTTGCGGCTTTTTATGTGGCTTCCAGTACAATTCATTCATCCATTCATTCATTCACAATGATTGTCTTTTTTCCCCCGTTCCTTGTCAAGTCTCACAGCGCGACGTCAGGAGCAGCAATTGATGTGCGGCCTTTTTTTGAAAGGTTGCCGTGGCAACCAGAAAGCTCCCAAATAGCATGCGTTGATGGCCTTACCCTAGCAAGGATCTATTACTACAGACTTGGCGCCGTCTCTTTTTAACTCCTTGCTTTCCTTGCAACCCACGCATGGTTTCTTATAAACTGCGTTTGCATGCTCCGCTTTGGGTCGCCTTATACTCAGTATAAACTTGAAAACAGGAGTTCAACTTCAGAAAATCCTTTTAAAAGTAATATTTTCTAAACAGTGTAATCAATTGTCAACTGTCCAATGAAATTACAATGTCCTGCTCCATGTACTGTCTTCATGAGAGCTTGCAGTTTGCCCACACTTTTTTAGACGCCCAAAGTCGAAAGCTGTACTTGCCTTTGTACACTTTTCAGTAGAGTGGAGTGAGCAGTAACTTGATTACATTGTTCAGGGCTGTCGCCCTCAAAACAGGCTGATTTCAGTGACATCATTTCAGCAGTCAAATAAAATGTAAGATATAATTCTTGACCCTTGGGCTTATTTGACAGACATGCATCACCGTATACCGTACTGGTACATGTTTTTAAATGTAAAATGCGCTCCAAGCAGTGAAGGTTTGGCAGAGAAATTATGTATTTATTTATTTTTTATTAAAAACAAATCTCATTCACAATAACTGGTGAATTTAATAATAATCAAAGAGTGCAAAATGAAATGAAAATGGATGGATGGATGGTCTGTGTATGGTTGAAAGCAATACAAAGTATCTATATTAGTTTACAAGTCGCTTGTTGTACTTATTATTACATGATGATTTTTTTTTGCATTTGAAAGGATCTTTACCTCTTCAAAGCCATTAGGAGTCCAGTCGTGCTCCACAATTGATTTTGCAGCCGTTCTGGTGGCTGAGTGCTCTTACATAACAATGTCCGCAACTCTCTTTATTGTTCTTCTGCTTTTGAGGTGTTCATTTTGCGTGGGGACTTTTTCAGAGCGCACAGGAGCACAGCGTCTTTGTGGGCGTGGTGAGCGGCGCCCTGTGCGTCTTCCTGACCGTTTTCGTGCTGGTGTGCGCCGAAATGCTGTCCCAACGTTGGCGTCGTCCGCTGGGCCTGCTGGTGTGGGCGGCGCACCTCGCCATGGGCTTTACCTTCATCTTCAGTGGGCCCGTCGTCCTACCTTGGGACCAGGTGAACACACCACGTACAGGGAAAAAAAATTTCATTAATCAAGAAATTTTATGAGAATAGTTTTCCAAGAATAATATAGAGATATTAAAAGAATATATATATGATCAAAATATATTAAAGTTGGAATTTTGCACAACTGTCACAGAAAAATTCACAACACAAAAAATAGAAAATCACTGAGGGTTTCCTCCCACATTCCAAAAACATGCATTGATTGGACTCTCTAAATTGCCCCGAGGTGTTAGTGTGAGCGCGGATGTTCGTCTGTGTGCCCTGCGCTTGGTTAGTAGCACATGGGCGACCCTAGTGAGGAGAAGCAGTTTAGCTAATGGATGGATGGATGAGAAAACAGCTCCAATTTTACAAGACAGTCAGAATATCACATGGATCACATTTGTAATATGAAAAGACATGTGGTCAATTTAACTTCACAAAATTTCTTGAAACAAGTAAACACAGCTTGCCTCATAAAAAATCAAACAACCCAAAAAAATCCCTCAGAGAACAAGATTTTGTCTTGGTTTGATTTTAACTGTCGCAGTGTGCATTTGTAATTTTCCTTTCTCTCTCCCTTAGGTGCCGTTTTTCCTGTTCATCATCTTCACCGTGTACACGATGCTGCCGTTCCCGTGGTGGTACGCGGTGGCGCTGAGCGTGGTCTCGTCGCTGTCCCACATCGTGGCGCTCACGCTGAGGCTCACCGTGTACCGCGACGTGCCCGTGCCGTACCTCGCCAATCAGGTGAACCATGACAACATCCTACCATCGACACTGGGGAAAACAACATGCATCACTTTTTTTGTTTTTTTTTGCGTATTAACCGATTTTTATAAGGTGGCAGAACCCACAAAAGATCCACAAGAAGGTGTCATTTTATGATGGGTGCTGTTGTGCACCTTGGCCACTTGGGGGCAGTGGAAGACAGACAGATAAAATGTACTGGAAAATCAGCTCCTTTAGACTTCACGGTACAGCAGTGATATTAGCCGTTCTTCGCAGAGGATAAAGACTATGCTCATAAATATTATTTGTCTGCTTGTGTAACTTGCTGCATCCTCTATGTTCAGAAATCTGTTGAAACAACACTGCCGCACAGATGCAGATTGTTAGCCTGTATGTCCATGATGTTTCCTCTTGTTTAATTCTCATTGTTTTATGTTAAGTTTGGCAGACTGGCAACAAGCGGCTTGAAGGCTTTGTGTGCCTCAAGACAGGATTGCCTCTAGGAACAGCTCTGGGGCAGAAAAAGATTTTTGTGGTTTCTAAAATATGTGAAAAAATTTAATTAGTCACTATGGGTTGTTGTGTGTAGAATTTTAAGACAAAAAAAGGAGTAAGCTTGCAACATTCCCCATGCATGAACAGGGGTGTGTAGACTTTTTATATCCAATGTGCATATTATTCCTTAGTTTTACTTTCAATAATTTGCAAAAACCTAAAAAAAAAAAAAACTTTTCATGTCCTCATCTTGGTATGTTGCAATCATTTTTGGAGGGAAAAACTGAATGCAATGAATTTAGAAGCAATAACGTGGAAAACTGAAGCGCTGTGAATAATTTTTCAGCCGCAGAGTACAACGCCTCCATTATGTGTCTTTAAAGGCTGAGTGGTCAAGCTTTGATTTAGCTTTACTACGCTTCTCTTCACAAGACATATATATGTATGACAGTTACATACAAAAGGTTTCACAATGTCGACAGGTAATGAAATCACTTTCATTGATTTCTTATTGAAAAAAATGTATTAATTGACAAAGCAACATTTTTTTTCTTTTTTACCGTTTCCTTATTGTAATGATTCTGTTTGCTGTTTTTGTGCGTTTGTGTGTAGCTGCTGTCCAATACAGTGGTGTTCCTTTGTGGCAGCGTGGTGGGAGCATTTCACAAGGTTCTCATGGAGAAAACCCTCAGGCAGACCTTTCAGGACACGCTTCGATGCCTCAGCATGCGCATGAAGCTGGAGATTGAGAAAAGACAACAGGTTCGTTTAGCCCCGTGGACCACTCGTTATGTACCTGAATCAAGTCCAGCCAGCATTTAACTTGCATTTACTCACCCAGTACCAAATTGATTCAAAAATTTATAATAGTAATAATTGTGGACAATGAACAATTGTAATAAAAAACTTGGACACAGTGTAGCGATTGAAGTTCAAGAGTGAAATTGTTTTTAATGACTTAACGAGTGTTCGGATTTCCCCCTTGGAGATTCTAATATGTCGTTCAATTTCATAAATCACAATATTTGTCCTTTTTATAGTTTTTTACTGCTTTGCATTAATCTCACTGAACAAACACAAATGACAAACATGGGCAGACATGCGGTACAAATGAAGACCATTGTTACAATGTTCCTCTTCATCTTCAGCACGGTTTACTTTGATCTCCGGGAAGCTCCATCCTTGGCCGGCCCCCAGTTGACCTCGCTTGAGGATGTTTGTCATTGTGACAAGCCGAGCCCGCGTTAATTAAATTTTTCTGCCTCCGCTGGAGTCGTCTTTTGAAATATTTCCCTATTTTTGCCAACAACACTGACTATTACCAGTGTGGGATCTTAAACACTAAATTTGTGGACTAGGGCGTGCAGGAGGGAGCGCGTGAGAGAGCGAGGGAGACAGAGGGGGGGGTGTGAAAGAGAGCAAATCGAAACAATAAAAAACAAATGACTGATTCGAAGTGGTTGCTCAAGATATCAACTAAATCTGAGTTTCCTTTTGAAATTCTGCCTTTAAATCTAATGAACTAAATCAGTGACAAAGCGCAACCTTGGTCGAATTCTACTCTCATTGGAAACCAAGCTAACTTATTGCGGCAATGTGGACCCAAGTCTAACTCCAGTTTTACAGCCTACAATAATTTTTTTAAACGATTCTCTACTGTTATTATATTATGAATGCAATCCATACTCTTTATGGGGGCTTACTTTTCTTCAAAAGTGACATTTCACATATTGAGTACTCGGCAGAGAAAGCCTTTAAGGCCTCGACCACCCACCACTGGGAAACAGCTATCCAACACATCAAGGCGGGCGCCATAAATGTGTTTTGTGTTTTGCAGGAGAACCTGCTGCAGTCTGTGCTGCCGGTCTACATCTCCATGAAGATGAAGCTGGCCATCATGGAGCGCTTGCAGGACTGCAAAGACAAGGAGGAGCAACAGCGGCTGGTTAAAGACAACAACTTCCACAGCCTCTACGTCAAGCGTCACGAAAACGTCAGGTAGCAAATGCAAATGCCTCTCAAACAATTGTCTGCATGCCCTTGTTATGGTTGGTTGTAAACAAACTAGTGAGATTTAGTTTTTTGTGTTTACAAAATTGTTGTAACAGTTTCAGATTTTCTTTTCCCCACAACATGTGCTTTCACTACACATCCACTCCGTAAATAAACGAAGCGGCTTGGCCTCGGGCAATTGGACATCATGTGTTATGTTTTTATTTTTTATTTTTTTCCGGGGACGGGAGCACTACATCAATCGTGTTAACTTATTTGAAACAGCATAATGTTAACATGAATATCAGTGCAGTAGCAAAAATAAAAAACTTGCGCGGTACTACCGCTACTTCCAACAGTCCAATCCAAACATTGTTTCTCTTCTCTGAATTGCAGACACTATTGAAACATAGAATATGTTCAAAGCAGCCCCACTACTTGAAACACTGCATTCTGATTAATATTGCGTTTGTGGACTATGAATTAAACAGTAAAATCAACCCATTTTTCTCCATCTCAGAGGGCGGCCAATTTTTCACTTTAGCCGACTGAAGATGACATCATGGTTTCTTGGGGCTCAGCGAACAACCAAATCATGAATGAAAGCACATATTATATATTATTGCAAATATATTTTGGTGCTTGACTTCCCCTTTAAGGCATTCCAGAAGTCTAAGCATTTGTATGCAAGCCATTGAAAAGTCACTTCTCCCCTTTTGATATGTATTCATGCATGTTCGATGCTTGTGAACATCGCTTTATGAAATTGAGCCATAAAGTAGATTTCCCTCTGAATGACAGATTAATTTGCTTCCGGACAACTGACCCACTTACAGACCACAATTGTCCTGGATCAGCTTGTAGGCAATCCCATTATATGTAGAAATGTTTTTTTTTCTGATAAATGCTGAGATAGATAAGCATTCCCTCCTTTGCTTCATTCATGGAAATGCACAATGAGGAGTCCACGATAAGCAAAATGCATCCATTTGTTTTCTATGGTGTTCTATTCACTTGACTTTTTATCATTTCCCAATGGGAAATGAATTACGGTATGCACTGCATTCCGTCTGGCCTATCTATATGTTCACCAGTTGACTGATTACCATTCAATGAGCGCTCTCAGTCCCGTGTGTGTTTGTGACAGTGTGTGCGACGGACAGATATTGCGATGGTGTGTATGTGTTTCCCGAAGAGGCAGCAAAGGCGTCAATCAGGTTGTCTCGCAATGACAAGGTGTTGAGCGAGAGGTTGCAACCCTGACCCTCCCGCTATAATTAATCCGGTCAAAGCAGTCATTGTGGCTTTTGTGGCATGAGTCGCACCGTCAAGCACCTGGCTCATTTTGTCCAAGTCATTATGAAGAAGGAGATGTGATGTTTTTTTTGTTTTTTTTCCCCTCTCAGCCGCCCAGGCTGACAGCTTGTTCAATATATACACTAGTATACCATACAGTGGAGTCAAACACTTTCCCACAGGAAATAATGGAATTAATCCATTGCAGTGTTAAACTGTCACCATTGTAAAAACATTTTTCACAGTGATTTTTTTTAATACATTTTAAAGTGCATCCGGAACGTATTCACGGAGC
The DNA here is from genome assembly GCF_059441095.1 of Idiotropiscis lumnitzeri. Lineage (NCBI taxonomy): Eukaryota > Metazoa > Chordata > Actinopteri > Syngnathiformes > Syngnathidae > Idiotropiscis > Idiotropiscis lumnitzeri. Next base: position 15,201,270 of record NC_142395.1, on the reverse strand, counting down.
TTCCCTTTTTCCGCATTTTATATTACAGCTGTATTCCAAATTGTTCATCTTGTCTTCTTATGAGTTAAAATAGGTTTAAGGTTTCTTTTTTCTGACGGCATTTTTTACATATACTGTGTGCATGCATGTATCTATATTCTACACTGTATATACTGTATGTAAGTATCCACAGCCTTGGTCACAAAACTTGAGCTTAGGCACATCATGTTTCCAGTAATCACCCTTGAGCGGTTCCTCCATTTTATCAATTTCTAGTCCATCTGTGGTAAATTCAGTTGCTGCCTTGGATATGATTTGGAAAGGCTCATACAGTCTGCATAAGGTCCCATGAAGTCAAAGGAATTGACTGTACACCTCCGAGACAGGATTGCCTCGAGGCACACAGATCTGGGGAAGGGTACAGAAAAAAAATCTGCTGCTTTGAAGGTTCCAATGAGCACAGTGGCCTGTAATACCGAACCACCAGGACTCCAGGATTCTTCCTACAGCTGGCTTACCCCAGTCCAAACTGAGCAATCACGGGAGAAGGGTCTTAGTCAGGGTGTTAACCAAGAACCTGATTGTCACTCTGTCAGAGCTCCAGCGGTCATTTGTGGAGCCAGAAGGACCTTCCAGAAGGACAACCATGTCTGCCGCATTCCACCAATCATTTCTGTACGGTAAAGTGGCCAGGCAGAAGCCCTGCTTAGTAAACGCCACATGGCAGCCCTCCAAAAACCAAAAAGCCAAAAAGCCCCTGACTCTCAGACCATGAGAGAGAAAAATCTTGGGTCTGATGAGACAAAGAGTGAAGTGTTTGATGTAAATGCAAGATGTCATGTTTGGAAGAAACCAAGCACTGCTCACCTCCTGACCAATGGCATCCTGACATTGAAGCATGGTGGTGGCAGCATCATGCTGGTGGGAGTGTATTTCAGTAAGAGGAACTGAGAGACTAGTCAGGATTGAAGGAGAGATGGATGCAGCAATGTAAAGAGAGTGAATGGCTGTGCACTGACATTCACCATCCAACCTGATGGAGCTTGAGAGGTGCCAAAAGTGAAACTGTCCAAAGATGAGCGTGCCAAGCTTGCGGCATCACAATATTTATGTACGACATTAGAGCAGTATTTCCCCCCCCGTCACGTTTTACTTGAATTCCAGACAATTTTGTCTTAGGGGAATTGAACCTCCGCAGTTGGTTTTGGGTTGTGACTTGTTAGCATTTTGTCTGATAACATGTTTGTCCTTGCAGTATTCTCTACGCCGACATTGTGGGCTTCACTCGATTGGCCAGCGACTGTTCCCCCAAGGAGCTTGTCGTCATGCTCAACGAACTGTTTGGAAAGTTTGACCAAATTGCCAAGGTCAGTTCGCATTTTCTTATTTAAGTGTTTGTTTTCTATCTTTTATTTTGACTTGACAAATTGTGATGTAACGTATTATTTCGGATTATGCCTCTCCCACTTTCTTTTCATTGTGGAAGATACCTTCTTGTCTATTGCGGTAATCTCTGGTATGTTTTGTGAAAATCTGTATTGCCCTTGTATGTTTGTAAGAAGATGCCACATTTTGCTGATGTACTTTTCATCTGATTATTACAAAAAGAACACTCAAGCTGCTGTCAGCCACAACTCGTACCCATTCATCACACACAGATTTACCAACATCACATGTCACCGTACCGCTTAAATTCTTACCACGTCAGCCGTCGGAGAGTCGGTCAATGCCGGGGGTACGCATGTGCATTTCTGGAGTAATCGGTGTCTCCATCAGCTTTTGCAGTGTGTTCTTCGGTCATTTTTTGGTCCGACGTGCCAACTTCTATACAGACGCGACAGTTGGCCATGACGGTCGACATTGGATTCGTGTGTCGAGGCCCATAAAAGGCACACTGTGACACTCAATATTTTTAATAATACACTTACTTTATGCTCGCAATTTTGTTTGTGTTCAAATGCGTTTCGCAAGCATGTGGGAGGGGTGCACATATATAGAAATATAATTGTAGGGTCTGTCTACGTTGCAGATTTTCACCAATGACGACCGGGTTCACTATATACTCTTCATGCATGCATGTCTTTCCAGGAAAACGAGTGCATGAGAATCAAGATCCTGGGTGACTGCTATTACTGTGTGTCAGGCCTGCCGGTGTCTCTGCCAAAACACGCCAAGAATTGTGTGAAAATGGGCCTGGACATGTGTGAAGCCATTAAGTGAGTTATTCAAATATTCAAGTGACTTAATAACAACAAAACCTAGACTACATTTACAATTCTAAGTCCCAAGCTGCCGCATGTACTTTATTTGAATTTTTTTTGCTTTGTTTCACGAGCCCAAATTACATTTATGCATGTTTGAGATACGCAACCCACTTGGGTGAAAAACAAAAAAAAAAGGAGACTCACGACTCACTGTAGCCGATACTTTGTCATTTATTGAACAGTACAAAAAGTCATACAAAAACAACTGAGAACACTCGCAAGCTGCTTCAGTAGGACAAAGCCATTTTTTGTGTGCTTTTGGCGGTCTAGAACAGATTAGTGGGAATTTCAATTCGTTTCAAAGGATTACATTCAATTTAAAATGATTTAAAGTGAGTTTTGAGGCCATTAATGGATTCAACTATAAGTCAAGGTACGGCTGTGCTTCGAAAAGTTTGTTATATTGGGCATTTGGGAGAAATTTCAAGATGAACCTGAAATGTACTATATCCTCTACAGGAGAACTTTATTTGACCTTCTGTAAACGTTTGAATGGTGTCAGTTTTTGCTGTTCTCTAACAAGGTGCACATCAAAATCCAAAAGTTTACGTTGTATTGATCGACAAAGCATTTTTTGTTAAATTAGAATTAATATTCAATGAATTCCTTTTTATTTACAGTTTGACGTCACACGATCAAGACAATGTTTAGGAAAAATGATAGTTGCTACTAGTAGTAATTTAGCTGGCCTTGATTTTAGTTTTTTTATTTATTTATTTTTTTTAATCTGTTGCAGGCAGGTACGGGAGGCCACTGGCGTGGACATTAACATGAGAGTTGGCGTGCACTCGGGCAACGTGCTCTGCGGCGTGATCGGCCTGCGCAAGTGGCAGTTTGACGTGTGGTCGCATGACGTGACGCTGGCTAATCACATGGAGTCCGGAGGCCTCCCGGGGTAAGTGCTGCGACTACCTTGCAGTACTGTTGAAATGTGTTGGTCCGCGTGCAATTTATTGTTGCAGTGCATAACTATATAGAGTAGAAAAACTGATTTTACAAATTTAATAATGCAGTGTGTATGCATTTTCCTGATTTTTCTTTTTGGATTCCTACAGATAAAACTATTTTTACTACTTTTTTTAGTTCTGCATGAAACATTTATTTTTCTCTGTGAGTATTTGTTTTTATACAATACTAAAAGAAATCTGGGAATTATGTTTCATACAATGCAAACAAATATTTATTGGTAAAAATGATTCATACTTAACACAAAAAAAACAACTCAATGATTTATTGATAATTCGTACAATACAGTAAAGACATTTGTGATAAAAATCGCCCAATATTAATAAACAAATATTTTAATTGGATTTTTTTTTGTGCATGTTTTCATTTTTATTAAGTTATCAATCAACCAAACAATTCCAATTATACAATATGAATAAATAGAACAATGTTCATTGCAAACAAGTATTTTTAGACATTCATGTAGTTAAAAAGCTTCTGATTTAAATACAACGCTAAAAAATACATAATTCCCTGTGGAAAATGCTCATGTTTTGGTCCCATAATGTGAAAATACTTATTTTTACTTGACTCCCAAAATAAACTGCTCTTGACATTTTGTTTAATTATTATTATTATTATTATTATTTTTTTTTTTTGTCTGGTGTTTCTAAATATCAACACGTGACCAAAAGCAGTGAAACCCCCCCCCCCAAAAAAACAATCAAAAGGCATCAAAAACATTATGGTCCTTCTAGACGTGTTCACATCACCGAGGCGACTCTGAAGCATTTGAACAAGGCGTACGAAGTGGAGGAGGGTGAGGGCCAGCTGCGGGATCAATACCTCAAGGAGCTCAACGTCAGAACCTACCTCGTTATTGACCCTCGGGTGAGTTTACGACCTTCTGTGTCACTTGAAAAGGCTCTTGATGCTTGTTACGCAAGCACTTGAAAACATGGCTTGAAAACGACATACACAGTTTGTATGCATGATGTGTGGGTGTATGGAAGATGATCTCAATATTGCGCATTGTAAATGTCAAATACGGCAATACCTTGACTTCCAAGTGCTCCAAGTGAAGTGGAAGAGAAAATGGTAGCAATTAAGGAATCACTTTTTTTTCTTTATATTCTGTTTTATGACCTCGACAAGAGGACTAATGCCGCCACAAGTCGCCTCCAATTGGAAAAAAAATTCTTTTCCAGAGCGGCGGTACCGTGATGCAAGACAAATGAGCTGGTGGAGTCATTTAGGAGTATTTCAGCGGACCTTTCTCAAGATAATGGCATGAGGATGATGGAGAAAGCCTTCATGAATGCAGCGTCTCAGTGAGAGATGACTCAGTGACGTGTTTAAGATGCCACTGCTTCTTGCTCAGCCTAAAATAAACCTCAAAGTGATTTTGATGAAACTGCAGCTTGCGATCTAAATTAAACTCTCCAATTTCCTGATAAGCCATTAGTAAAGAATGCATCAGTCCATTTTCTTTTCTGCTGCTTGTATCCGTCTCCTTCTTAAAATGAGCAAAGCCAGGATTTCTTGATGCAAGAATGAAAGCTACAGCTTGTCAAGGGTGCGGTCTACTTACGGTTAACGGTCTTCGTCTTTGTTTTGTTGTAAGCTGCTTCCAAATATGGGCACGCTGGCTACCCGGGCGCCGTCGTCTGTCCGTCCTGCCGAGCAACACTGAACGAGTGCAGTGTGAAAAGGGCTTTAGTCGAGTTATCTATCACTGGATCAAATTTTCTAAGGTGTTGTATGCCTCTGATGAGTCCAAAGATCCGACGCAGAGCGGCCGCAGCGTCTCCAAGCCTCGAGTGAGCGACGGTCTGAAGATGCGGGCGTCTGTGCGCATGACGCGCTACCTGGAGTCCTGGGGGGCCGTCAAGCCGTTCGCCCACCTTCAGAGCCGAGAGGGCTTCGCAGTGGACCCCCTAAGCAATGGAAAGTCACTCAGCAAGGTAAGCAGGACTGCAAAAAATCTACAAACGTTTAGTTATGTGATAATTACCACCTTGCACAATAGAAATAAACAGAATGACTATGGGTAATACGTAGTTTAATAAAATGTCTTGACTTGGAAATAATTAGCGATGGTCAATACCACTTTTTCAGACTGACACCAGCACAAGTATTCAATCTTAAGTACCCATCGATACTGAGTACCGATAGCAATATTACTTACGAGACACAAAATTAAAAAAAAACACAATGGCAGCTGTGTGTGGACGAAAACCTTTCTGTCTTTCGGACACACATGATGATTTACTGATGTGGTAGTCGCTGTGTAGCCCCACCTACTGGCAATGTGGAATCGTTTGATGACAGATTCATTATTGCAATTTTTTTGCCTCAAAAATCTAATGAGTACCCGATACCTTGAAATAAGGCTGGTATCAGCCAAGTACCATTACCTAAGTACTCACCCATCCCCAGAAAAAAATCCATAGTTTGAATTAAAAAAAAAAAAAACAAGTCAGATTGTTTCTTTTGCCAGTTGTTCAACTAGATAAACACAACATTGTGTAATCCATTGTTTGTTTTCCTTCAGGACATCCCATTGCGAACAGCACCCAGCTCCAAGATCACTGAGAGGTAAAAAAATAAATAAATACAATAAACCTCCTTTTATTTTGATCACATATTGCAGCATAGTTGTGCTGTAAATAAAGAGTCAACATGCACGCCCATTCCAAAGTCAGTCAACCAGCTGCATTTGTCTCATGACAGCGATTTTCCGTTGATTGACATGACAACGCCACTACCTGCTGTGTGTGTTTGTGAATTGTTTTGTGTTGTTACTTGTTACACTCCTCCTATGACAGCTTTGATGAGTCACTCGAAGAGCGATTCTCCTTGTCCACGCCATCGTTCACCAGCCATAAGTGAGTTTGGGCCCCTGGCACACTTCAGGAGTTCTCAGCCTGAAATTAAGAAACATGCGCAGTACTTATGAAAAAGCACAATGCTTATTTCATTAACCGAATCATTGTATGTCCGCAAATAGTGGTGCTTCTATTTGTATATTTTTGGAATACAGCGTTCCCTTTCATCACAGATTTCATTTATAAAATATGTTTAGAGCAAGTGCCAGGTGGGAGGCAATTCAGTTCTAGTAATACAGCGCGTCTCATACATGAGGTAGCTAGCTCAATGTGCTTCACATCGTTTAAAAAAAAAAAAAAAGATTCAGAAGAATTCAAGAATTCCTGACATGTAAAAGCAAAGTCAGGAAATAAAACGTAGTTGACTAAAATAATGTTTAATGTATATTAATCAGATGTGTCCAACACCGTTCGTTGAGGGCCCCTATCCAGCACATTTTTAAATGTCTCCCTCCTTCAACACACTTGATTCAAATGATCTTAGTACCAAGATGCCACAAGATGGCACCATAGTATTATTTTGATTTTTGACACGTGTTGGGCCTGAGTGTGAAAATCTGAGAGCCCGAAATCTCAAACTCAAATGTGTGTGTGCGCCTCAGCTCAACAAAAAAGATAAAACACCGTATTAGAAGTATGGCCACTATTTGAGGTAATACAATACTTGATTGGACTGAATGACTTTGGTTTGAAGCTGGGTGAGAACCGACAAATCCTAACGCCCCAACACTAACCTCGGCAGGGCCATCGCTCTCTTTGTCCTACTCACCACATGACAGCGCTCAACCTTCTCTCAGGATCATGCCGATGCGCTCTCCTGAGCTCTAACCGGGGCGGGGCGTGTTTGTATCTGCTGTGTACATCTGTGCGATGCCTTCCTTCCTGCCAGATAGTGTAAGGGGGCTTTCCAAAGCCCCCTGAACTGCGCATCTAACTCACAGCATCCGGTTAACTCCCTCCCCCTCTGTGTACACCACAGGCATGATCTATACGGGCAATGCCTCCTTTTTCTCTCTGACTAATGTGCACACAGCGGCCATTAACCAACATCCCCGGCCTTATGTCTCGGGTTTTTTTTTTTCATTAATGGCGTCTGCTTTTTCGGCACAGGAACAAGTCGCAGAAGAGTCGCTTTGATGAGGAGCTGCACAACGAGATGACAACCACCATAGATGAACTGGGCAGCAAGTAGGTCCATTCCATAGTCAACCTCAGAAAATGTGAAAAACCCAAACACAAACGCCGTAGGAAATAATTGAAATGGGATGATGGCATCCCAGGTTCAAACTGCCGCCATCATAAAGCCTCATTAAAGTTTCAGCTTTCATCCACATCCTCTAAATGTGTAGGATGGCCTGTGGCCATATGCGGCATTTGTGCTAAGCAAACGTCTCAATGGGCCACTAATGGTAAACATAGCCAGGACAGCCTGAGCAACATTTATTTTAAGAAAGTAATTGTCATTATTTATAATCAATTTAATTGCAGTCAATTCATTGTTTGCTCAAATATCATGTTGATGAATGTGTACTGTGTAATTGCATAGCAGTTTGTTGGATTCAAAATAAATTAACCAATATTTTTTTTAAATATATATCACATTGAGGAATGTGTATGTAAAATAATGCATCTTAATTTTAAAATGATTCTCCTTTTATTTGATTTTAGTATAACTTTAATCACAGCGAAATAGTTATTTACTTTTAGTAGAATTATTTTCCACTTTAATGAAAAAGAAATCGAACAATTATGTGAAGTAGATTGTCCACATTGCTGCCATTAGTTATTTGATGAGTTAAAAATAATTACACGCACACAAAAAATAAATTTTAACACATTGCAAGGAAAAAATAGCAAAAATAATGTACAAAATATTACAAGAGTCCAGTGGTGTCAAATCCAGGTCCAGAAAGTAAAAGAACTGCCACAGTTTGGCTGTAGCAACATCTAATCTAGCCACACTAATCAACCAGCAGGTGAGCACCTGTGTCTAAAACCACACTGTGACAGAGTTTTACTTTCTGGACCTCAATTTGACACCTCTATTGGAGTCTTGATAATGTAAATGCACCAGGCCAGTGTGTTTTCTCCTCATGTTCTGGCTTCTAATTTTCCCAAAATATGCGTGGTTGCGTCATTGAAAACCACAATAATGTAAATTGAAATGCTTTGTGGCTTGAGCGTTCATATTACATACCTCAGCCTTCAAAGTTCCACGGTATTCTAATACACAAAAGATCCTGCTGCTTTTAGACTGCAGCTTCTCTAGTTCACCCTTTTTTTTTTTTTTTTTTTTATCTCCTCCTTCCCAAGACAGTGGTACAAGTCTGAGGAGAGTGGCAGTCTAGCCATATGGTTTCCAAAGAAAGACCTTGAAAAACAGGTAAGTTGAACAAAAACAAAAACTCTCCCACTTTGTCCTCATTTTGGTTCCCATTCAAACGCTCCGTCGTTGTCTCCGAAGTACCGAGCCTTGGATTTGCCCATGTTCAAGCACTACGTGGGCTGCGCCGCCGTCATCTTCCTCTGCATCTTTTCCATCCAGATGTTAGTCACCAGGGAGTGAGTATGAGCGGCAATGAAATAAGCGCAGAAAACTGAAGGTCCACTGACGACCGCTCGCTTTGTTAACTGTCAGTCGACAGACACTTGGCGTGACGTTTGCGGCGTTGGCGTGCGTCCTGCTGCTGTCCCTCGCCATCTGTTTTGCAGCTCACATACAGGTCAGTGCAGAAAGCTGACGGGTTTGACACGCATTCACCTGTGATGAGAATGATAAATGATCATTTGGTTTACATGGAGCCCCCCCAAAAAATTATGGACAAAAACTAAACAAAATGGATACACGTCACCTGAACAACACCTCAAGGCAAAATAAATGCAAGGTCAGCTCATCAACCTTCAAATAATTTTTATGAAGTTGAATCAAACGTTTGAATATATTATTACATACTTGAATACCCTATTGCCATCTCTGTAAAGTTCAACAGCTGTGTAAAAATAAATAAATAAATAAATAAATACATTTAAAAAAAAAAAAAGGAAAACGTAAAACATACTGACATATCACTTGTCCCCAAGCCTGGATTTTTTTTTACATTTTATTTCTTTTTAATCCCTGTGGTGGTATCCGAGTTATAAAGCTCTGCATGTACACAGACGTCAATGATCATTTTATCCTCCATTATTTTTCTTTCTTCTCTTTTCAAGCAACCCGCCAAGTGTACATGAGTCTAAGTGTGACGTAGAACTTCCTGGAACTGATTGGCTGTCGTCAAACGATGCGCCAAGAAAGTAAAAATCTTTTAACCGCGCCTAATGGGTGAATTTTCGGCACTTTGCTCTGCGGCCCATCGCTCCAAACGCGTTATCCGTGTCGTCTTGCACGTAAGCACGCCCGCCCACCCGAACTACATTGACTTCAATTCAAACAAACCGCCAGAAACACTCACAACAGATTTGGTGTGGACTTAACATAATAAGTAGACACCATTTTTTTGTGTTCTAGGGGCCACAAAAATATATATTTTTAATTTAGCTGACAATTAGTTGTAATGGACCCCTCCGCCATGAATCTGTTAAACCAAGATTTGACTGTATTTACTAGAAGCTAGAATAGACTGTTTAGTTTCCTTAGATTTGAAGCAATTGTAAGCCATTTAGTCACATTGAAATGTTTAATCCATCATGATCGCTTCGACAGTCTTGTTGGCGTTTTGTGAGGAAAATAAAGCAGAGTCCTCCCAGTGGAATGTAGAGGTGGAGAATGTGAGAGCGAAACGGTTCATATCCAAACCACCAAAGGTTTCAACATTTATCAGGGTGACGCCGAATATGTGGAAGCGCTTGCCAGTCGCTGTAGCGCAGCTGTCAGTGTCAGTGGAGCAGGATGAAGTGAAAGAGTGACACGAGTAACAATCTTCTTAAAGATATGAAAATGAAAGCGGTCCTCATGGTGAACTACGTTAAATGTTGATTAAAATTCTTGTCTGTGACAGTCAAAGCATCAAAATGAATTACTTGTTGGGTTGTAATCTCCAAGAATGATTTTAAGGATGTTATCTTGCTCAGAAAATAGCTGACTATTGTCCAATTGACATTTTTAGTTGATGAGAAACATATTCCAAATCTTTGCAGTTGTGGAGGGCCCCATGACGGGCTTTGCCTTGGGGCCCCAAATGACAAAATAATGCCCCTGCTTTCTATAGCTGGAGTGACTCGCGTCCTTGACGGGAATAGTCGACCCTCACATATCGTGTGTGACAATGGATGTCAGAGATCTTCTTTCTCCACGTAACTTCTCCGCCTGTGTGTGTGTGTGTGTGTAGCGCATGTTTCCAGAGAAGCTGTCGGGCTGCCAGTGGCTGGCGTCTGTCTCTGAGGCGGTAGTGAAGAAGCCGTGCGTGCGCCTCCCGCTGGCCGCCGTCACCACCGCCGTCATCGTTCTCTTGGCAGTATTCAACCTGGTGAAAAAGACACCCCTCTCATTTATATTTAAAAAAAAAAAAGAAAAACACTCCAAGCTTTGTACTTTGGCTCAATTCATTTTTCCGACCTTGTTATCCCGCAGTGCTTCGTCCAGGCACATTTTCCAGAATGTTCCAGTGGTGACGTTTCCGCCCTGGCTCACGCAAATGATTCCCAGCGGCTGGGATTACAGGGAGGACTCTTCTATCTGCCTGTGAGGGGATTAGCACTTTATGGCTAGAACGGAAAGAGAAGGTTGACGCCCCACACGTAAAAAGACAGGTTTTTTTTATTTAATCGGAAAAGTAAAATACATTTAACAGGAAATAACATTTTAAATTATATTTTAAAAAATGTCCCAAATTTTATTTACTACCATTTTACTTTTCACTGCCGTTTTTTGAATTCTTCTTCTTCTTATTATGATTTAATATTTTTATGATTATTGCCACGTATGCATTTGCTGCTACGGAAATGTTAACCAGTCATGTTTGATTGTGATTGGTTTTTTTTCCCCAAGGTTTGAATTAAGGCACACGCCACCATTTGTTGCCGCTCTTAATGAATGTATTCCGTCAACACTTTTACCTCTGAAAATTATTTATTTTCCCCGGGAACGTGTACTTGTGTGAAACGTGTTAATTGGTATGACTTACAATTGTCTCCACTGTGGCTTTCCCGCCAGTACTCTGTGTACTGCTGCATCCTTTCCCTGATGGCTTGCGGCGTGTTCTTACGGGTCAGCTTTGAGCTCAAGGTGCTCTTCCTCGCACTGTCATCCAGCGCGTACTACATCATCATCCTCAGCACCAACAAGCAACTCTTTGTGGCCTACGCAGACGTCCTCCACGCTCAGATTACCGGAGAGGGCAACTGCAGCAGGTGGGACTCGATATGACGATAAGGTCGCTAATGTAATAATAATTCTTAAAAAAATAAAATAAAAAAGGCGCTGTGTGACAAGCCAAGTATCCGGTCACATAGGGAGGGATTTAGAGCCATGCGCTTACATGGAAAGAGTGTTATGCAACCTTGATTCTGATGGACAGTTGGTCCAGAACAAGCTTTAAGGCTGTTCAAATAAGACCATATTAAAATGTGCATAAAACTTGATGCGACAAATCTTATCAAAGGAACCAAAAAGACATTTTGTTCCCAATGTAAATAGAAAAACTACAAACAATTGGGAAAAAAAGTTAACATGACCATAAGAATATACAAATAAGGAAAAATTTGCCTGACAAAAAAGTAAGGAGAAATTGGATAAAAATTAAAATAACCTAAAATGCAATTGATTATACGCAAAAGTAAAAATGGGGAAAAAATACATTACATACACATTAAAAATGAGAACTAAATAAGAAAACTGGAAAAAAAAAAAAATTGGAAGAAAAATGTGAATGATTAAAACTCAAAACAAGAATTAAAAATGCCCAAAAATAAGAATTAAAATAAAAAAAATAATGAAAAGAAAACAAAAATTTAAAAAATTCATATTAATAAAGAAAAAATCATGAATTATTTGTAACAAAGTATGACAATAAGAAATGAGAATTAAAAATACAAATTACAAAATGGCTAAAAGATAAGAATTTTTTTTTTAAATAAATGGAAATCCAAACTAAAAAATTAAAAATTAAAATAATGTGGAAGAATAAGGTAAATGTGTAATTATTTGCAAGAAATATGAGAAAATCAACAACAATTTAACAAGAATTAAAATTCTGTGACTTTTTCAAATATACAAATTAAAAATAGATTGAAATATTAAAAAACTAGGATGTGAGAAAAATGTAAATGATTGTAAATTCTCTAAGTAAGAAATATTTTTTTATATAAAAATAAGAGATGTGACTAGAGAGGAAAAAGTTCAATGTCATCTAAAAAAAATAAAAAAACATAAAAAAAAAATATTGCGCTGCTTTGTTTTCCACAGTCTGTCAGACGAGTCAATGGTGAGGCTGGTGGGCCTGGTGAAGCACCCGCAGGTGATGAGCTGCATCTACATCACCTTGTTTCTGGTCACCATGCTCATCATCTCACAGCAGGTGTGCGCCCACTCTTCATTATCACCATTATCATCATCCCTGTTTCCAAACCAACCATGGCGTTTGTGTGTGCGCGCGTTAGAACGAGTCGTGCTTCCGCCAGGACTTCCTGCTCAAGTACAAGAACCACACGGAGCAGGACGAGATCGAGACCCGGGAGAACCTGAACCGCCTCCTGCTTGAGAACGTGCTGCCGGCCCACGTGGCCTCGCTCTTTGTTGGCGAGAACAAGAAAAACGAGGTGAGACGCCGGTGTCCCCAAAACAGAGATGGCCTTGCAACCACATCGGCTTTGTAAATGCGTCCCATGGACTCCTTCTCCCCCCCCCCACCCATCAGGATCTCTACTACAAGTCGTACGACTGCGTATGCGTCATGTTCGCCTCGGTGCCCGACTTCAAGGAGTTCTACACCGAGTGCGACATCAACAAGGAGGGCCTAGAGTGCCTGAGGCTCCTCAACGAGATCATCGCCGACTTCGACGAGGTTCGCCGGCCAGAGGCATCCCGCCGCTCCTTTGCACCCTTGCGATTGATTCATCACCTGACGAGACGATGGTGTTGTTCTCTCGACAGCTGCTTTCTAAGCCCAAGTTCAGCGGTGTGGAGAAGATCAAGACCATCGGCAGTACGTACATGGCGGCGGCTGGCCTCAGCGGGACGCTCGGTCAGGAGAACAACCAGGTGGGGTGACGCTCATTAATAAATCTATCTATATCTATCTATATCTATCTATCTATCTATATATATATATATATATATCAATAAGAGCTATAAATTCAAATGTTTTTCAAAATGAATAAATAAAATTAAATCAGAAGACAAAATGAAACTGAATGAAATCGTTTTAATTTTAAAGAAATAAAAACTAATGCAAAAAGTAAAAGAAAAACGAGAAATACAAACTTAAAATACAAATTAAAATGAAATGTAAAAAATTCACACAAGTAAAAATAAATAACTGAGAAATATACATTATATAGAAATAGAAACAATGAATCAATAAAAATACAACTAAGAAAAAAGGAAAATGTTAAAAATGAGAAAAGTAGATATTAAGTGTTTAACTTAAGTAAAAGTAATACATGTTTGAAAAATTATGATTAAAATTTTAAAGAATTAAGATAAAAAAATACAAGAATAAAGACTTAATGCATTTATATTATATTTATAATATAAACTACAAAAAACATGACAAAAATGCGTGATTTCTTTTTCAAATGTATGAAAATACTAAAAATCAAACAAAAATGAACCACGAACAAACTCAAATATTGTCAAACTACCCTTGGTTTGATTGATGTGTACCGTAATTGAGAGGGGACAAGAAGCGATCGTGTCACCCAGTGGCGCTTGTCTCCACTTGGTGGAATTCTTTTTTGCGTGTGTCATTGAGCTTTGGACTTTTAGGAGATACTCTCCACATTTTGGCTACACTCCAAATTATATTTCTTTGTTTGAACTCTTCCAGGACAGGGAGCGGCAGCAGGCGCAGATCGGCATCATGGTAGAGTTTGCCGTGGCGCTCGTCGGCAAGTTGGATGGCATCAACCGGCATTCCTTCAACAGCTTCAGGCTGCGCGTGGGTGAGTGTGCGAGTGCGTGCGTGTGTGAGGCCGGATGGGAAAGCTTATGTCATCTTCCCCACTGCCAATTTTCATCAGCGCTTAACAATTCCGCACTTGATTTATCGCCCTTTCACACTGTCTGTAAAAACTATCATTTACGTTTTTTCTTCCGTGTGTGTGTGGGCGTGGGGGGGTGTGCGTGTGTGTGTGAACCACAAAAGGAGAGAAAGGCATTTTAACTTCCAGCAAAACTTCTTCATAATTTCCTTAATTTCTATAAAGGAATTTAGTTTCTCAGTATAACTTCACGAAATACGTGATTTGTGCCGACCGCGTGAAGACATGCCATTATGTCCCTGCATGAAGTTTTTTGGTGAAATGAATAAAATGCTTTGAAGTCATTGGCATTTTGCCAAATTTCAATCACGACAAATGGGCGACTCTTAATCGCAAAACATTTTAATTTTGGTCATAGCATGTGGCCAAAATTTGATGATTGACCAAATTTAGGGTTGTGTTCACAGTCAACGTTTAAGTTTTCTTTGTTGTCGGGTCATCGGTGTTGCGCAGGTATCAACCACGGTCCCGTGATCGCCGGCGTGATCGGTGCCAGGAAGCCTCAATACGACATCTGGGGCAACACGGTCAACGTGGCCAGCAGGATGGAGAGCACTGGTGAGCTGGGAAAGATACAAGTACGTCCAAGTTCACAATGGCTAAATTCTAGCTTGCATGTTGACACACAAAAGCACGAAAAGTTTAACTCATGATTAGCTCTTAGTGTCAAGCCAAAGAATAATTGAGCGAATCGTGTGCGTGTTGACCGACAGGTGACGGAGGAGACGTCGGACGTGCTTCACAGGCTTGGCTACTCGTGCGAGTGCCGCGGTTTCATCAGCGTGAAAGGCAAAGGCGAGCTCAAGACCTTCTTCGTGTGTACGGACGCAAGCAAGCAACAAGGCATGGGCCTGAGCTGAGGTCGGGAGGTCATGCTTGACAAATGCAAGGCGAGCTTGTCCGCATGAGGCAAGTGTTTGCACGCCTGCCCCTCTTCCCCCCGCAGCACAAGGAGTGACTGTAATACAGCTGTGAACCTGCGGTGGTGCTGCAAATTACAGGAATTTGTGTCTGGATGAGCTCAAGATGGGTTTTATTTTTAACTAACTGGAAAAAAACAAAACGAAACAGTACCTTCAAACAAAAAGGTCCGACTACCTGTGCGTTTCACAGTACAGGTTCTTTATCAATTTTGGTGCATCCTGTCTTGATAAACATCCATGCTGGATTTTGTGATTTGCTGACACAAAGATGGGGCGCAACTGAGTACCGGTAGTTGCTAAATTATGGGCAGTTTCTCGAGACATTTGTGCACATTTTCTTTTTTGTCATGAAACATGCCCACCCGAACTTTGTGGTGAGGGATGTAACTGATGTTGCGGCCCACCAAAATATCCGCATTTACATCAGGATACATGCACATATGGACATGTTAGGGAAGAACACCTGTAACTTTTGTACTTTATTGCCCATGAAAGGAAACGTATTGTACTAAACCATTTTTATGTAGACTTTTTTTTTTGTGTCCGATAAAACAACAGATTCTGTTCGTGGATCATTTTGTCGGCTTTGTTACTGTGTAATGAGCAAGACGCGTGCTGTGGTTTGACGGGTCATGTTTTTGTGTATTTTTAATGGGACAATCTAAGAGCTGTGTCGTCGACAAAGCATGTTATCATGTCTGGAGTGTTGTCATCATGCCTGCTACTTGCTTACTTGTGAGGCATGTCTCTTCTCAAGCAGGACTGACTCCGGAGCATTCATCTCGTGGCCTTATTCCACCGACCATCTTGTCTGTAAGTGTGTGGATATTATGATTAACACTCTTGTATAGTTGGCTTTTTCTTGCGTGTGAACAAAATGTTCTAAATAAATTATTCACAATGGGTCTATGGTTTAATTTAAAAAAAAAAAAAAAGTTTATTGAATGTCACACAATGAGGAGTTTTTGTACACACACACAAAAAATGTTTTTTAAGTCATTAAACGGCAGTGATGGGCAGTGCATCATGACAACTCGGCGTGGTGTCCATGGGTTCAGCCGTCTCACGCACTGAAAAGCATCAACAGGGACATTTAGGTGAGTTTCAAACCGAATGTTTATTACACTGGTCAACAGCACATTTTAATCAGAGATGGATTTATGTATGTTTTTTTTTCTCTAGCACATCAGGTTTTTGGGATATTTTCATCTATTGTTTTTAAGTTTGACCATAAAAGCTTGTGAAATATGGAGATTACTGTGCAGCATTAGCATTAAGTTAGCATTAGCATCTCTTTAGCCTAAAACTAGTTGATTAATTGCTCAAATTGTAGCTAGCAGACAAACCCTCAACAGTTACCACAAGAAAACCAAGCCCCCACTGGTTTGGAATTAATACTGCTAATGTCACCATTTCTTGCTCTATGGTAATCAACATTTTCCATTGCCATCACTTGTGTGATGTGGTGGCACTAATTCCTTGCAATGCTCTCTGATCTGAAGTCACATGCATGATTTTTGCCCAAATATTGCAGCCAAACTCTTAAAATTGACCATTTAGATTAAATTCTTCTCTATGTGAATTAAGACATGAGCTGAATGTATTCACCTGTGGTGAGGTCGATGAGGTGCTCAGGAGGAAGCGCGATGCCCATGGCCTTCCTGATGGCCCAAATGCTGCTGATGTCGCGTGGGGCCACTCGGCCCGTCAATTCGGCCAGGTTGCCCATCACCTTCTCAGCTGCAGACAGATGGACAAAAAAAATAAGACATTTAAATTTTTTAAAGAGCAATTTACAGGAAGATTTTTCTGTCTAGCGTCCAGTTGTGTGTGTATGGAAATAGAGTGTTCCAAAACATGTTTTAAAAGCAATCATCTTAAACTACCTAATCTAGTTCAATGATCAATTAAACAATTCAGGTGTTCACAAGTTTATTGTGAATATAAAAATCAAGAAAATTTTTGGGGACAACCTGCATGTCTGAAATGTGTTTTAAAAAGAGTTTTAAGCCGTTAGAGCTCAACGTGTGTGGAAAAAGTGGCTTATATCGGAAAATGACAATAATAACAGTTAAGATTTTATTTTTTTTTTTTACCCAGCTCCAACTCCTTAGTGCTTGGCGCCAGCAGACAAATCATGTTGGGCGGCTGTTTGGTACTCAGACGTTCCCTCTGCGCCTCGTGTAGCTCTCGCAGGAGCCGCGTGGTCTCGTCCAGTTTCTGCTGCACGTCTGCTGCCACGACAACACACAATCAATGTTATTGATCCTCAATGAGGCACATCATGTCTCTTTGATTAATGCCTCGTGTTGATGGTTTTTTATACCTCCAGAGACCTCCTCGGCAGCGAGCGGCTCCGTTTTACTGCAGCCCGAAGCATCGTGTTGGAGTGCCTAAAGTAGGAAAAAATCCACATTCAATGTGGGACAACTTAAGGAACATGAAGGTAGTGACGATACACTCTTTAATGCCGGTGGTGGGGCGTAGTCGTGGAAATTTGTTAAAATTCAGCCTCTGAAGCCACTTTCACATACCAACGTCTTGATTAGACTCAAGAAAGCATGCCATTTTTGCTGCGTTATTCAGATACATTTCCTGCCATGCTTTGCCCACGTTCATTCCACAAACTCATGTTTCACATTTTAGCATTGGCCAGCTGTCTATTATTTGTGTTTCAATTGTGGTCGCAATTGGACAAAATCTCTACAATGAGTTGGTCTTAAAAGGACCTCTAGAAATGGCAGCTTTAAAAAAAAAAAAAAAAAAGAAAAACTTTCAGACATTAGAACTCTTGAGAACTTTTATGGGTTGTTGCTAAGTGAAACTGACTTCTGTGGCTGAATTTTCCCCAAATAGTCAAAGGTTGCCGCCGCCATACTCCGTCCACACCTCAAAATATATGGCGGTTTAGCGTTGCCCCCTACCTGCTACATGTGCCTCAAATTTAGTAACAAGCTGACGAAAGCATACGCTTGCTTGCCTTTAAGGAACACCTGGAAAGGAACAAAATGACTCTAAACCGGCTGCTTCAAACTAAAATGGCAGACTTCTTCGGACTTATCAGGCCAATTTGGCTGTTTCCAGGTGTCATCAAACAAGAGTTTGTCCAATTGACGCCTGCATTCAGGACAGATGGCCGTCACTGAATTGTGAAGGCGAGCTTTAACGACAGACTTGTCATCATGGCTAGCAAGTTTGCCTATTCATTGTGAAGTGGACATTTTGATCAGTTCCAGGAGTTGTTCAAAGTAGGGCTTCTCCTCTCAGCCGTCTTTGGGCAGTAGAGGTACTCAAATTGCTTGAGTACTCGTTTCAGTTCGAGTTCAACAACCAATTTGTCCAAGACCTTTTCTGGTTGCTATCAATTTTTAAGGTGACGCTTACTTGTCATTTTTTTTGTTTTCGACATTACATTTGGACAGAGCATGACGGCGAATCTTGACCACCTGTCGTGAGACACGGAAAGTTAGACATTTTTGTCTCGAAGCGCCCATTTAAGGGTCATTTTGGCCAATTCCAGGGGTCCTTAAATAAGGAACTTGCTGGAGAGATTTGGTCTTATTGGCAACAATTTGAAACCATACATCGTCGCTTTCTGGTGAAACCTTATAAGCCCTATTTTTTTTTTTTCACAAATCCATACCAATGGTCCATCCCCACTTCGTCTGTAATTTTTACACACTTTTGGCCAATTTAAAATGGGGAAAATAGCTTGAAAACAAACACAAATTAAAGGCCATTCTTGAACGCAACTTCTGTCAGAGAGGTGTTGCAGTGGTGTGGCAAACTGCTTCAGTTTCCTCATTCTGCATAAGCTGTGTGGCGTAATTGTCAAGTTTTTAACATCGGGTGTTTTTTTTCCCCAAGCCCTGCGATGCTTTGTTGCAGAAGGACACTCAATCGCGTGTCAGAGGAAAGTCTCAGTTTCATATGAATAGCCGCTTGGGTCATTGTTTTAGTCATTGCATGACTAATGGATTAAGACCTTTACAACGACATTTGTGAAGATGTTGTCGGGCAGATGTTTGCTTTTGTCATGTTTTTAAAGACTTTTTTCATGGTTGGGGCGTCACGTGAGAGCGGACTTTGAAGTACTTTGCTGCCGCCAACTTTGTGGTGGTACTAAATCATCGCCAGCATTGAATTAGCGATTTTAGGTTGTGATGTTGCAGCGCAATCACAGTATAATGTATATTATAACCTGAACGAAGCGGTGCCTGGTAACTCAAACAAGCTGGCGGTTCTTTGACCTCCTGTAATGTCATTTTGACAGGAGGAGAATTCCGCCCAGGAGCGACAATATATTAGATGGGCAGCACTCCACTATAAAGATTTAGAGTTCTTATAGCATGGCAATGTAGCTTGATGACTTGCCGAAGGCACCCCGTTTCGAAGAAATTTCATCGGCAAGCCCCCTGGCAGAAATGTATACGTGTAATAAGCTGCGACTGGCGAGCTGAGGGGATGAGCGTTAACTGGAGGGAGGCCAAGAATGGCAAACAAGACAGCCTAAGTGTGTGTGCGCTGTGAGGGGGCCACTCAGCAGGCGGCGAATGAAAACACAGAACTCCCCTCTGGGGTCTCAGCTGGCTGTGTTTTGAAGATGTTTCCATTTGAATCACAGTGAGTGGCCGCCATGTTGACACAGCTGCTCAGTTGAACATGCGCTTTGACTTCCAAACATCACATGCTGGTGAGGCTTTGCTTTTTTTTTTTTTTTTTTCCCCCACTTTCACTGACATTTTGCGCTGGAATGTGAGAGGCGGCAAACAGGTGCGTGGACCCTCTGAATCCACCCACACACACTTGACTCACCTCTGCGTCAGCTCTGTCCTCTTGTGAAGGCTCCTCTATCTGCTGGACACAAAGACATTCAAGTTCCTGTTGTTGTATTTATTAGGAACTGTGTAAAATAAAAAGAACCAAAAGTTTACCGGTTCGGTCTCCTTAAGCTTTTTCGAATGCTCGCCGTTAGTCATGGCGTCCAGAAGGTTGTCGGCCATCTTGTACACATACTCATCAGACTTGGACAGGAACTCCGACAAGCTGCCGACCACATGTATCGATCTTAACAATTAACAAACTACAATTGCTACAGAGATCTGAGTAATTTAGTAATGCCCCAACTTGAAGTTTACTGTTGAATTGAATTTAAAACAGACAATTACACATTGTGCACTCAAAACAACCACATAATTCAGCCTTTACGTACGCTAGCTTAATGCTAACGAATAGCATCCATATGGTGGTGTGTTAATGCTTTGAACACAAACAATACAGCAACACATGTAGACAGACAATATAAATCCACTCTAAGAAATCTGACAAATATTACTGCAGCTTACAAAACTCTTCTCCGTTTGAGTCATGACCGTATTATACTGCTCCTCGGTAGCCAGGTTGACCACACCAGAAGGAGCTGATAGGAATTAATCTTGATGCAACGTTTAATTGTTTGCATTTAATATGATTGTTATTACTATGTTTACATACAGTACAACCTTAGAGAGTAAATAGCACTCTATTCTTCTTGCAAACACTTTTGTTGTGGTTTTAGGGAGCTGGAATGGATCCAAGGCATTTCCATGCATTTCAAGAGGGAAGGATGATTTGACACGCGAGTATTTTGAGTTACGAGTGTGGTCATGGAATGAAGAAAACTTGTATCTCAAGGCACCACGGAATCTTAGGAGCTCCCTTCGTGATACGAGGCATCTGCATTACACATCATAGCCGACTGGTGGGCTGCCAGGTTTGTTGTGTTCACTTCTCAAAAAAGAAAAACTTTCAAAAGCAAACTAAATGGAACACTACCTTGAAAATACAGATTTTCAAAACCATATACAATTTGTCAAGTAATGTATTTCGTGATTACCAGGTCAAATTCAAATTGAGTCTTTCATACATTTTAAGCCGAGCAAGTCGCAAAATTGCCAACTCAAGTCTGACTGGAGTCAAGTCACGTGACGTAAGCAGAAACTGACCTGTCCGAGCCCTGCTGGCTGGACTCCTCCCCGTAGAGGCTGTAGATGAGGTCCGAGTCGTCCTTACTGACATTGGAGAAGCTGGAGTCATAGGTGGGCGCGTAAGACGTGAACGGCCCGTAGTTCATGTAAGACACTGGGAAGCGGACAAGATGGTTTTGTTTCGGTGTCAGTGGAGAACTGGAGTGTATGTTTTGGCCATACCTGGAGTGATGCGGTTCCTCTTGTCCTCCCGGAATCCCTGTAGGCAGTTGACGCCGCTTTGCAGACGTGTGGACATCATGCCCAGCTTGACGGGGCAGTGTCCTGCCTCTGTGGAAGCAATTACATGAGAGGGGTTCGAGGTAAAACGGTTTTGTGTGAAACAGCTTCATGTGTCAATGGATGGACAGGACAGGACAGGACAGGGTCACCACCATTTTTTGGTTTCTTAAACACCTGGCACTCCCTTCTCCCACTGCGATGCGTTAAAAGCAATTGTTGTTGTTCGACAAATATTTTTTACACAACACCACAGGCTGATGCTGACATGTCATCTAAATGTCTGATTGCAGAATGTGAAGTTGTGGTAATATCCCACATTTGTTGGCTTCTGTATAAAACTAAAAATATTACCGCAACATTGAGGCAGCTGTCTGGAATCGGATTTGAAAATCGAAGATATCTTGCAAATGTGCCTTCCATTAATTTTAAGCAGCTCAGGCATGACAGCAAAGGAATTTGATCAGATGCTTTTGTGAGTCTTTTGATCTATCAATGCCTTTACCTCCTGCTGACGGATCAGCTGGGTTGACAAAAGCCAGAGTGGTGGAGCCATCAGATTGCCTCTGCCTGCTAAACTCCAACTGAGACGGACAAAGATTCAAACCATTACGACAGACCTCCACCAAGGCAGTCATTGGGTTCTGACAGACATGTTTGCTCACGTCGCATTGCAGCACTCTGTTGGACAGTTTCCCCCCGGACTCCTCGATGACCTTGCGGATGTCCTCAAGCTCTTTCTCAGCCTCTTCTTCCTTGGTGTCCTTGTCACGTCTGGCCGTAAATGAAAGGTGACAAAAAAGTTTGCTTCATTCAGTCTGCTCAGAGTACAATGTGCATCATTAGGACTTCTTTGGTGATAGCAACGCACATAAATCGAAAGAACTTGAACATTTACTTCAAAGAAAGAATGCTAACAGCTAGCTTACTAAAATCTCGCATGCTCCCAATAACCAAATGGAAAACACAACATAATGAGTTACACTTTCAAGCTATTTCTACAATTGAATGGCAACTTTCTAACAATTTGTAGGCAAACACCGAGCATGCTGTCAACCTGCATTCACCTGTCAGTGAATGATCACAAGATGGGGTTTAGGCAGGTTGCTGACATGCTAGCTGTTAATAACCCAACGGTATGTTGGCATTTGGCTGCAGACTTATTCCAATTCCAAAATGTGTGCTTTTAATTTCAGTTCCTGCACTTGGAGGAAAAGATGTTTCTGCACATCTGCCAGTTTGATATTTGGCGTCACATGTGTTTTTAGTAGTAGCCAGAACGACAAAGACGCACACAAAGACGTCACAAAACGAGACCAGACACGCCGAAATACATTCCAGGCGTTCTCCGCCTGCGGCCCCACGCAATAGCTTTAAAAGAGGGCATCAGAGCAAGAAAAAAAATAAAAAAGAGGCTGGCAGATGCTGAGGGTGGGATACCAGGCGAAAGAAAAGTGGTAGTAAGAGGTTGAAGGAGACCTGGGCGTGCTGGGTGTCTGCGAGCGCTCGCTGCCCTCTGTGCTGGCTTCTCTTTTGGTCACCAGGCAGGCCAGCCCTTGAGCCTGGCATTTCTGGGCAGCCTTGTCAGACGGATCCAGACCGGACATGAACTCAATGCTCTGCTTCAGGCTCTCCAGACGCTCCTGAAGGTGGAGGACCGGTGTAAGCATTGAAAGCGTTCTGCTGCCCCAGTGTGGTGGATCTTGTTTGCGTACCTTGCTGAGGATCTTCATGCCTGAGTGCAGCAGCTTGCGAGCGGCTTTGTGGTAGATGGTTTCGGGCTTGTTGTACGCCATGGCGTTCTCACACATCGTCCGGAAGTCAATCTACGATGACAACATTGACATCTCGAAAATGCAATTGCGCTCTCAATTGCTTGGGAAAGCTGAAGAGCTAACGCTGAACTAAAAAACCTGAGCAATTAATTATTTTATTTTTTTTTTTAATCTGAGACTAAAGCTTTAATAATTAAAAAAATAGGCGGTCGTCAACACTCACAATTTTTAATTACTTGCTTTTCAAGCGGTTGTTTTAGTGTGTTAATGTGTGGAATTTCAAGTAGAAAATTAATTCCATTATTTTGGAATAGGTTATGACATAAAATGTGGAAAAAAGAGCTGTCGTGATGCAATGTGCATATATCGAACAAAGACTCCTTCCTACCTTGAGCTCGTCCAGGGAAGTGTAGTATTCTTTCTTGACTTTGTCTTTCATGGTGCTGAAGTCCATGGGCTGCTTGATGATGGCCGAGTAGCCCGGAGCGATCAGGTCTGTCACGGGGAAGGTGAAAAATGCACTTGGGTCTTTCCTGTCCACGACAAGAAGCATATGACATTATTATTGTTCCGTGACCAAGCTCGTAACTCACTTTACTCGCGTATCAAATCAATATTTCCTATTGAATGAACTGAAATGCCATGAAGCGAATCCAAACAATACACGCAAGCAACCAAAAGACCACAAAGGATGCTGTAACGACAGCGCCATTACATCTGCTCATGGGGATCGATACTGTTTGAGCTGTTAATGTCTCTTATACAACTAAGATTGATTCTCAAACGTAAAACATTGATACATTTTTAACTTTAGTCATTTGAGCTACTATATATGCAGTATCGTACAAAAAAGGCAAAAGAGTTTTAATACAATTGTTACATACTGACAGCTGTCAGCAAAATTCATTTGGGGCAATTCATTAGGGGTTTAAATATAGGTTAGACAGTCGGGGCGTTGACGTGTGAACAACCCTTCCGAGAGTGTCTCAACAAAATGGTGGCATACCGTTGGAGCTGTCTGATGAGTTGGTTCAGTGCTTCCTGTAAGGGGGTTTGTTCTTTCTCTGCTGAAGATGTCATTAAAAAACAAAATCATTACAGTAACCTGCAAAGAAGACTTGTTTGTTTTAGGGTACCTTCCAATTTATCTAGTTCCGATCGGATAGGAGTCCTGCAGTTTTCCCGTTCATCTTCTCCATCCCCATCGTGGCCTTTCTTCTTTTTGATCACCTACCATAACAATGCCAATCAATCAATCAATTAAAATCACTAAGAGAACAGAAGCTTCATTACCTTTTTCTTTCCTTTGTCGCTGTCGGGTGTGCCACAGTTCCTCTCTTTGTCCTTCTTTTTCTTCTTCTTTTTGTCTTTGGCCTTATCACAGTCCGGCGACTGGTCATCATAAAAAGTGTCCCGGCTGGAACTCCCCGTGGTTACCTCGTTGCCGGACACCTTTAAGACCAGCTTGAGCGGTCTCTCTGCATATTCTACAAAAACAGCCAAGGGAGACATGCAAGTGCTGGGCTATATGGTCTTCAAATAAAATCTCAAGCTTTTTTTTCCTACAAAAATCAATTGACAATGAAATTATAAGAAACAAGCTTTTGTGAACTCTTCTGGAATTTTCTTTATTTTTCCAGACACCGAACAAGCTTCAAAAGATTATTTTTTATTTTACCAGGATTAATTTGCACGAGCTTCCATTGAAACTATGAGATTCCTCACACAACCTTTTAATAAAATGAAATTTTAAAATCCACATTTTTATCACAATAAATATAAACATGTACAGCTGAGAAGATGACCTCTGCAAAACATTTGAAGCTTGGAAGCATATACCTTACGGCAAACGTTATCTCGTCATAACTGGGCTTGACAATAATAGCTGATCTAATAAGTCTGACAGGACTGTTTACTTGCTCACTCCTAAAGTTGACTTCACTCAAATGACTTAAGTGCGTTAATGGGCAGCCTTCACTTCAGCAACATGTTATGTTATGCTTCGCTAAATCAGTAACACGATGGTTACCTAGCAACGACAAATATAAACTCGTTAACGCAGGACAAATAACAGCAAAAGCCCACATAGACATGCTAACTAGCTAGCTGGTAAACTAACGGCAAAACCCATTGAAATGCTAACAGTCAGCCCTCTTAATAGTGACAACAGTCAAGTCAGTGACGGTTACAAACGTGTAATTACCAAAAAGGGAACATATGATACAACCCGGGAAGTCTTTACCTAAAATCGTCTCTCCCACATCTAATTTAGTGTTATGATTGTGTAGCTATGATATTAGCATCAAAGCTAAGTCCTCGGTGAAGAATACGACCATTCCTTCGCTGATCAAGTATTTAAACAAAAACATCTAACAACAAAAGGAGACTGTTAATGAGTCAGGAGTTAAATGTATACGTTGATTAAATACCTTCATATGCGTGTTTGTCCGACTTGTGTTTCTTGTGTTTCTTTCCCATTGTTTGTATTTTCTTCAGGCAGCGGTTTCGTCACCACCGGCGAATTTCATCTGTCCCTCAGCAGACAGGAAACTCTGAAGAAGTAAATACTCGGCCGCCACCTAGAGGCGAGGCAGTAGCATTGCCTTAAACTACTGACATTTGGAAGGCCTTTCGAGACTCGGGAACTCTCATAATACCAAGTAATAGGAGAGTGACTCGTTATATTTATTCGTTACTGACAAAATTAAAAAAATACTTTTACATTTCAACAACATTACTCCCAACACCGAAAGTAATTAAGTCCCAAAATGTACAAAACACAATTGAGCATCGAACGTTGGCATCACGCATTCCACATTCTCTTGCGCCGAATACAATTCATCCATACATGCATTCTTCTGTTCCTTGTTAGTCATTATTTTACAAATGTGTAGAGAAAAGAAAAGTTGAACGCAATTTTTTTTGCGTCAAAATTCCCATTATCGATTGTGGCTATGTAAAGCCCTTTGAGACTGTCTGTGATTAAGGGCTATACAAATAAAATTGACCTGACCTGACCTGACCAACCGATAAATTTTCAGCATGAACATTCAACGGATTGAAATATCCAAGTGTAATAATATTCAATAAAAAAAAAAATCAACATTAAAAAAAGTCTAAAAAAATAACTTTAGCTGCTAAAAAAAATCTGAAACGACCCAAGGAGAAGAGTCTCATTTCATCCAGTGCCCAGCCAATCAAGTGTTGCTCCGCTGGTCATGTGACTCTGACACAGACGAGGAGGTTGGATCTTGTGTGGAGGCTTTTTCTCGCCAGCAGGGAGCAGAACGACTCTAAAAATCCATTTGTTTGCCATGGGCTACGAGTACCTACGGCGTCCTTCAAATAAGGTAGGCTCCTGATGCTGTGTTGAGTTGACTACTGCTTCTCTACGACTTTATGGGCCTAGACCGGTTGCTTGCTTGCCAAATGTTAGCAATTGTGAGCATGATGAACTCATTTAAACCTCAAATCCTAACCTAAACCTTAATTCCAACCGTCGTCCCAATCCTAACCTTTCACCACTCACCCTAACATCTAACACAAAATCCCTGACCCTAACTCAAACCCCAAAACATGTAAAACACATTAAAGGGAAGTTTAAGTAAAACATGTGACTCCATTAGTCTAAGCACAGTATTCTGATTAATATTATGTTTGTGGAATAAGATTTTAGCAGCCCATGCACTAAAAAAACAGTAACTTGCCTTACTATTTGTCCTATTTTACTCCCGCTTCTCACCCCCACTCCAGCATCAGTGTAACATCTGTGGACTCGACACTATATTCAAAATGAACACTGTGTATGGAGTTTGAACTGATGTTACTACCTGCCAGAGAAAAAAAAAACATCCAGCATCTTGCAGCTCTTTAATGCACAATCTTTAGATTATAATTAGCTCTCCACATTTTTACCATTTGAACAGGAATGGGGGATTCCTGGAAGGGGAACATGACCCGCACCTCCCTTCTCTCAGTGGCCTCACGAAGGGTGGTCTTCGGGTCTTCAGGAAGGCTGGCTGTAATCAAAGCTTTCCGGCGCCGCCACTCTCAATCGTAAGCACCCAAAAAACAACAGCGCATGTAATTATTCATTCCTTTTCATGGGAGGGTTTGAAGTCACACTTCCCTCTCTTCATCTTATTCCTCCTCCTATCTTATTCTTTCTCAAAAAGTATCTTTGATGACACACCATTTCCACAACCTTTGATTCCGATTCCACACAGGACATGGCATATATGTGACTCTTGACACATGAATACAGTCGACCCCGCTGTTCGTGGTGGATAAGGACCCGCAGATAGCACAAATCCGTGTATAATCGACACCAATTGAAATGCACTGCAAAAAAAAAAAATAACCCAGTATTTTTTTTCATAAAACACTGATAAACATTCAACATAAGTTTTTCCATGACAAACAGGGGAAAAATTAATTAGTCTCTTCGCATGCACTGCCACAACATCAAGAATTGCGTGTATAGAAGAAGGCTTTTGAATGGCTGTCTACTGTTGTGACTGATGCTCAACCTCGACTTCAAGACTCAGCATGTAGACGGAAATAGCTTTTGAGAAGCTGCGTGCTGCACTGTAGTGATTGATGTGCAACTTTGACGTCAAGACTCGTACATATGAAAGAAAAGAGCTTTTGAATATCTGTCCACTCCAGTGACTGATGTGCAACTTCAGCTATCATTGTAGTCGAGTCAAGTTTATTTCTACAACCTTTTATCACAGACTCCCGATGCATAAGCATTTTACCCGGAAAGCAGTTCCTCTACTCTCTGTAGCCAAAGCCAAAGTACTGTTGGTTCAGATTGAATTTGCTGACTGAGTTAATATTTTTTTTGTATTTTGGTTTTGTAATAGACCTTATAGCTAGTACAGAAATATGTGAAAAGCACAAAGGATTTTAATCGATTACTTTTGTCAATAAAGGATAATGGAAATAAAGTTGTCTGTTTACGTTACTTAATGCATAAAGAAGTATGAAGTAGCCACAAAGAGAGGGGGCAAAAATCCTGAGTAAGGGAAAGACGATGTAGCAAATCATGTTAATCGCAATAATCCTTGGTATTGTGTTTGTTGAATAATCGAATTGTAGCACCCTGATTATAACTGAATCAAATTGTGAGATGCATTAGCTGGCACACCCTTAATAAAAGCACACATGAATTTGAAACAGACAAATGCTTAACTCTTCTTTATTTATTTATTTTTTAGCCTGGCTGTGACTTCCAATTTTGGAACTTGCTCTCCTTTGCTACACAAGATGAGAACGTCTGGCTGGTTGATGAAAAAAAAGATTTATAACGAATTATAACAACTGCATTCAGCATACTGGTGAGTTATACTTTCAATAATTTTTTTCCATGCCTTTCTGTCGAAATATATCTTTATGTAAAACTGGTCTGTGGTGCAGTCAATCTTAGTATGATCTAGTCGATCAATCAACTTAGACTACTCCACCACATTAAAGTCGACTACAACAAAATCTTTATCCTTGGACTCCTGCTCCTCAGGACCTGTCCCAGTTGGTTGATGCAGTGTCCACCACAGCAGCAGCCTCACTTCGCTTATAGCCACTTAACTCATTCACTGCAAATGACGGCTATAGACGTCAAAAATCTTTTTTTTTTTTTAATTTGGCTGGCAATGAATGAGTTAACCGCCTCTCTGGGCACTGGGATGGGGGAGAGAAGCGGAAGTAAATAAGGCCAAAATCCTGACGTCTTGCATTCTCAGTGAGTAAATTTGAGATTCAAACTTTCTGCAAGGGTAGCCGCTCACAGATAAGTCACTCCAGGCAACCAGAGCCTAAATATAGAATTTTCTCGAATCACCCATCCATTTTCTACTCTGCTTTTCCTGTTCTGGGTTGTGGGGTGCAGGAGCATATCCCAGCTGAATTTTGGTGAAAGGTGGACTACATCCTGAATTGGTCGCCAGGCAGTCACAGGCCACATATAGAGACAGACAACCAATCAGACTCACGCTCTTCGTCACTGAGTGGGAACTGAACCCACATTGTCAGATGAATTTACCTCTTCATCATCAGTGACTTGCTCTCCAACTTACTGACTTCTTTTTAGCTTTCTTAGTCGCGCAAAGCCCAGCATGATGTGAGCGTAAAGGCTTGGCATGGAACCTAACTTATCACTAAGTCAGCAAGATGGAAAGGCACTGCAGTATTTATGAGTACCTTACCTAAAGCTTAGAATCACATCTCAGGTGGACCTGGAGCCAGTGCACGTTGACCAGTGATAAGATCAAATATTCTATTTTTTTATTGCATACAGTCAAGAGTCTTTCTTTAACATTTTATACTAAACTGCATATGCTTAATACTAGCTAAACATGGAAAGACCAGAAAGAAACGCATTACAATTGTCAAGACGAGGTGTACCAAACGCATGAACTGCGTATGTGTAAGTCATGCGTAAAATTAAGCATTTCCTAGTGATATTGCTGCGATTTACAAAAAAAATAAAACAGTTCTTGTAATGTTCCTGGATGTGCAGGTGAACGGAGAGCGTTGAGTCAAATATATAGATAATAACGTCCAGATTTTTTTCCTGAGTCAATTTGGGTAATTGTTCTTAGATCAAATCTCAGAATGGTGTCTTAAAACAGGTGTCTGAATCTGGCAGAACCAATAACCAGCATCTAAGTCTCCTCAAGGTAAAGACGCAAAGAGTTACAGGAAATCAATTTTTTTCATTCTCAAGAAACGCCTCCAGATTATAGCAAACGTGTGGGTTATTTGAGTATCATCATGTTAACTGTGTAACTGCTGAACAATAAAGGGCTGAGTACAGATCCCTGTGGGACACTCAGAGGTCACATTGCCATGAATTGCAATGTGTGTCCTCTCTGACCTAAACCAGGAAAGTGCTTTAATGAGATTCATCACTCAAGGTGTCCATAGCTAGTAAAAGATCATAAGCCACTCAGTAGAGTGAACTGCCTTGAATCCGGACAAAAATAGTTCAAATAGATTGGGAGGAAGAACACAGAAGAAAACAGCTTTTGAATAATTCCACTTTTGTGACCTATTTACGAATTTGGCTGTCCATTGTAATGACTGACGTACAATGTTGGCATCAAAACTCGCACATACAGACTAAAACAAGTTACGTATCACAAAATAAGTCAATGTGGGGGGCAGAGCATAAAACACAAAAGTTGTTTTTCAGTAGCGATAAAAGGAAAGTTTATCATCTGATTCCTTCAAACAAGCAAGCCTACCTGATGATTTCTTTCTTCTTCTTTTTGATTATTTTATATTTTTGCGTGTGTGTGTGTGCTGATGTGGCTGTGATGCTCAGGCCCTTTGAAGACTCTCATTGCTGTGGCCTCAGACGGGGCAAATGCCATCTGTCAGGGCTGATGGCAAAAAAGCAGCGTGACGGGGGAGCCCACCACCGCTCCTCGCTTTTGTCCATCGTACCTTTTGTAATGCCATTCCTGCACGCCACAGGCACAGTACAATAATGGCCGCTGGTAATTGAGCTTTACCCGCCGGCCGGGCCTCGCTCAACCCAAACCAGGCAATTATCGTCATCCCGTCGCGTATATGTGCCGTTTCTTCCGATATTGGAATTTCAGTATCACGTGGCTCCTTTTATTTTGACCAGTGGGGAAGATGTTAGTTCTTGCGGGCTCACAGCAGACTGTTTTGTCTAGTTGTCCAAAGAAGTTAGGAGAATGAAGTTGTAACATGACAAAAACAAATAAGTTATGTTACAACTGTGAAGTCATAAAGTGATGAAGACAAAATCCGAATATAACAAGGGTATAGTCACAAAGTTATAAGAACTAAAGCGTGGTGCGCACATGCCAACAATTGTTGTATTTTATCAATTTGACCGTTCTGATCAATCAGCAAAGGTCCAACTGTTCCAAAGTTTATATAAATATATATACACGCACGCATGCACAATGCAGGAATCACAACAGACTTAACACAGCGTGACAAAAGAAAAAAAAAATCAAAGCAAAGATGAAAAAAAAAAAACAACAGGAACAAAGGTCGCAACAAAAGATGAGCACAAAGCTGGAAAAAAAAAGAAAAGCATGGACACTCTGTCCCATGAAAACGGCCAAACTCACAAAAATGTGCTGGTTCAGATGTGGCAAAATACAAGGCGATCTGGGCTAGATGGACAGGGCTAAATGTAGACGATTTACAAAAAAGGGATGGGAAACAGCTGAAGAAAATTAAAGTTTCTGAATATGAGAGTAAAGTATCACTACAAAATAAAAGCAGACGTGACACAGATGCCCTAGCGAGAATTCTAATAGAAGAAATGGTCATTTTTACATCACAACATTCCGTGTGGAATGTCATGGCAATGTACAAATATACAATATATTTTCCTATTGGATGATTTCTAAAGAAAGATTGTTTCTTTGAGGGAACATAGAAAGGGGGAGGGGGCTGCTACTCTAAAGCAAGTGTGTTTTATTTTATTTTTTTGTTTTCAAACAGACAGCGCGTTTGGACCCCTTACTTTTTTTCATTAAGGTTTTCTTCTGCTCTCGAATCAACTTTTCAAACGTGAAAGGATCTGACGCACCGCTCGCTCGCCCGCTTTCAACGCACCCCCGTTCCCAAGACCCCCCATCTGTCTTCAGATGCTCGGGAGGAGAATCGAGGCTGTGATCGTCAGAAATCCCTGGTCTTAACACATGCATACCTTTCTTGTACCGCATTCTCTCTTTCACTCACGCACACACACGCACACACACACAAAGGAGCATCTCCCTGTTGTGTGTGTGACATGACGCCCGCCTCCTTTTAAGGAACCCTCAGTGATAATTGAGTCTCCAGAAACAGAATAATACATTACAAAAAGTAGAGCATCATGTCGTCTATATATAACATGATAAAAGTGAAATATACATTACAGTGATTGAATGAGAGAGAGAGTACACACACACGCACACCCCCCCACACACACACACAAACCTTAATAAGGCTTCCTAACCATGACAACCAGGGCATTACATGCCCTCACCTAGTTTTGCCGTAACATCATAATATTATTTATTATATTTGCGACCTTTTCTTACAACATATTTCATGTCAAATTATAATTTCCTTCACCAAAAATTATTATGTTTCTTCCATCAATCATTAACCGAACCACTTCTCCTCACCAGGGTCGCGGGGGGGATGCTGGAGCCTATCCCAGCTGTCTTCCGACAGTAGGCGGAGTACACCCTGAACTATTTGCCAGCCAATCGCAGGGCACACAAAGACAAGCAACAAAATATTCTTATAAAAATATAAAATTAAGTTTTCTTGCAAAATTTTAGCCTGAATTTATTTTCTTGTAAAAATTTTCATTTATTTATTTAATTGTGTGTTTTATCGCAAACTACTTCATCAAAAATCACAACTTTTTCTTTTGAAATTCAGATTTTTTTTTTGTAATATCACACATTTGTATTGGGTCACATTCTAACTTTTTCCTTTAAAGTGACATTTTTTTGCAATATCACAAATTATTTTTCAAACTATAACTATATATGCGTGCGCGTGCGTGGTTGTGTGTGTGTGTTTGTGTACGTACACTGTTAGAAATCGTGCACCACCACTGGTGTTGACAGGCCTGCACAGTCCAGTGGCTTGTCAAGGAGAAAAAAAAGCAGAGGGCAAAGGTGTTGAAATGAAGAGTGCTCTGCTTATTATAGAAGGGCTAACAAAACTCTCCGCCCTGAGTGGGGGCTGTGCAGTCTGTGACAGATCCACTCTCGCTCCACTGAACCAGTGTAACTGTAAAGTGGTAGGCCGCCTCTTACCTAACCCCCCCCCCACCAACCACCACCAGAGATCACCAAGCTGTCAACACCCTCCGTCATACAGTCAGTCAAATGGAACCATTCACACTTTTGATGGTGCTAATGCTCCAATTCTTTGTATGATGGACATGATATTAGGTACACCTTCAATGAATGAAGAATAATGCAGAACTATGCATGTTGAACAGCGATGATAAGCTTTCCTCCCCTGATAATGACCGCTGATGCCAAAATTTAGTCCACCACAGTCCGTGTCCATGACAGTGACATTGTTTTGAATAAATAGATTTGATCCTGGCCACACCATGGTTGCTCCGAAATGTTACGGCTATTTCCAAGGTCACACGAGACCAGCCTTTACAATGTGAGGCCGTGGGTGAAGTGGCCGCTTGATGCGCGGCTGGTGCACCCTGAATGAAAAATGATTACTTCATTCTGTGTTTTGGTTGTGTCAGCACATGCAGAACCGGACTTGTCCCCATTCCAACGATACACAGTCTGTAGAAGTGACGCCCTTTCTTAATTGTGGAAATATATATATATTTATATATATATATCTCGTTGCACACTTGAGTACAATGACAATAAAGGGATTTCTAATTCTAATTCTAATATATATATATATATATATATATATATATAATTTTTATTTGTTTATGTTTAAGATTTTTTTTTAAAGAAAAAAAACATCCTGATATTTTTGTTTTGTTTTCTTTGACCATTCACTTTAATTTGTGTCAAAATGAAATTACATTTTTATTTGACTGCTGATTTGAATAGAAATGCCCATTTGTTTTGAATATGAATATTATTGGCCTGAAGTTTTTACTCATTGAAAATATTTCTGTTCCTCTGAGATTTCCATTTGAGTATCGCTGTGCTGACTATTGAACAAAGCATCCTGCAGAAAAACACTTCAATATTTGCAAAAGTGTCATGAAAAAAAATGGCTGAAAGGTAGCAATAAGACTTGCTGGAGGAGCACTTTGATTGTTGACACTCGACAATCCAAACAGGGTCCCCACGATGGAGAGACGTCGTCGTTTTCTCACGACCGTCAGCGTTTTCCAGACGACGCTCGTTAAAGGGCCGACATCAAAACGAACATTTGAATAGTGAAGCGGCAGAGCAGCAGACAAGAGGGGCGCTGCTGCTATGTGCTGACATTCAAACACACGTATGTTTTATTTAGCATGCAAAACTGACACATCTTGAGGCTTTCGTGCACTTAGAGAGGCAAAGTCTACCACCAGGCGTCTTACTGTTTTATGAATCGTTTTCAACTAAATACTTCTAGAATGAAAAAATTAAAGGCATTTCACAACCGTATTTCTTGTCTAGCTGAAATTAGCCCGTCCCATAGAAGTGAGCCACCGCTCTTTCAAGGCCGATGTTTCTAGTTTTTGAGCCCAGAGTTGAAAATAAGTGAGCGCAAATTGCCTGGATGCAAGAGTTCAAAGAAAACATGGTGAAGCAGCATTTAGCTGTTATGCTGCACATTCATGAAATAAGAAGTCAACAGTTGTGAAGTCAGCCTCAAATGTGAATGCTTTGTTGGTTCAAAACTTTTTGTCTTAGGCCTATGAAGGTGCTCTTTTAAATTTGTTTTTTTTTTCTTGCCTTGTACATTCTTGAAGTCATTTTAGAAATCTCTTGGGATCTTGACTCAGTGGTCTTCACAATCACACTTCTGGATCACATGACCATTTGGATCAAATTAATTTCAATATTTTGGATGCGAGGATGCGAGCGGCTTCAGGGCTTCATCGTAGTCCGAGGCACAGCCGAGAAAAAAAAAAGGAGCTTACGTTTTCTATAAAATTAAAAGCGAAGGCAGCCTTTGATCTTTTAATCCGCCCGCTCATAAGGTTGCGAGATAAGCAGCCGTGACTAACGTCTCTCTTTCTAATAGTCTTGAAAGAGCGGAGCCCACATAATGAGCCCTTTTAGTCCCTTTTGAAGACATATTGGACTCAAAGTCCATATTTAGTGGATCTGGCATTCACTGGAGAGTCCACAGGGAGTGTTGGTGTCACTATAAATCCCCAGCAGGGGGCTCCTGATATCGGTTCAAACCTCCTTTCTGTATTTATTCCTTGTGGGCTTGTGGAAATCGCCAACGGAAGCTCAGAATAACCACCAGGCACCGAACGCATGGCTCGGTACGAGGAGTGCTTACTGTTTTTCCTTCTCGACAAAAGGCGACTAGTTTTATCCGACGGGAGACTGAGGGCAGTGAGAAAGTGGACCACTGCAGCAAAGTGGAGACTGTGGAGGATAATACAACCGTGTCCAGAGCTAATCGGGTGCGCCCATGTTAGTGTGTGTGACATTATATTTGATCTTTCTAGTCATTTCTGCTCAAATGTGGCAATGAAGCAAAACATATATTGAAAAAGAGAGTGAGGGCACCAAGAAGTTAAGCAGAGGTAGTAAATTGGAGACTGCGCAGTATAATACTGCAACGGCTGTACTAATGCTGGCATGTTTCCATGTGCGTGTAATACGGGCTTCTTTGAATCTTTTACCATGACTGCGATGTACCAATTTCTATGGGATATCTGCATGAAAGAGGCTACTCTTAATGTCTTGAAAACGCCACACCCCGAGCAAAGCATCCCGATGCCCCCTCGACGGGTGTCATGTGGCCCCATGTTGTGCACGTGTAACGCAATTGATGCTATTACCTTGTTAAAGACGCTCCCTGCTTGGTGAGCAGGGTAATATGTCTTCTCCCACTGTGCGGAATATTTAAAAGGAGCGCAAAAGCGGAAGAACGAATGCTTGAACCAGATGCTTTGTTTCACCAATCCATAAAGGAAAGAGCTGATGGTGACTATTTTGAAAAGGAAAATCCTTTTTAAAGGTACTCTTTGTACCACCAGGTCAATGTGCTAATGCTAGCAAACATGCTAATCGTACTTTACCGTTGCTGTGTGCAATACCCTCAGTCTCTTCTTGAATCAAATTGTGACCTCTCATTTCTAGCT
Source organism: Idiotropiscis lumnitzeri (assembly GCF_059441095.1). NCBI lineage: Eukaryota > Metazoa > Chordata > Actinopteri > Syngnathiformes > Syngnathidae > Idiotropiscis > Idiotropiscis lumnitzeri. The sequence goes on along the minus strand of NC_142395.1, from coordinate 15,165,256 downwards.
GCGTATCCTCGAAGTATTACAAAAATAAAAATGCTGATGTTAGCTTACCGGGCAGTTATTGCATTATTCTCAACCAGCTTTTTTACTCTGTTGCTGCACATGAATATTATGTCAGCCTCATTGTAACATTTGAGGATACACACAAATCCAATAATGGGCCAATGAACAAACCAATGCACATCAATGGAAAACCTTGGTGGTGGTCAATTTCTTTAAGGCCAAATACTGACAATGAACTCAGGTTGGCCTTCTTCTTCTCCCATTTTGCCGCCTCCGAACAACACCAGGAATGCTGCGTGTGATTGATGTCGTCTGTCTTCGTCTCTTGGCAGCGCCTCTGCTCCGCAGATGTCTTCAGTATGTTGGCGAGTCGGCGTGAACGAGGAGTGAAAACATGGGTGATGTGCGAGTGATGACACGTACAATAGCAAACATAAGCGCCCCTTTCGCGCCGCATTCACGCGAATGCGTGTTTGCGTGTGTCTTTATAGAGTCGATATGACTTGTTTGATTGAGATTGTTAGATAAATTGTAAATGATAAAACTTCACACGCTGGTCTTGGTTGAGAATATGCAAATTAAATACAAACGACTAAATCAAACATGCATCCTATGACAAGCTTTGCCTGTTTCTGCGCCTTCGCTCGTGATGCTGCAGGATCATACTTCCTTCATAGTCTCCACTCTGCTGCACTTGCCGCATTCTTTTGGTTAAAATTGCAGCTCCATTGTAACATTTGAGGATATACGGCTAGTAATGAAGAGATTTTATACATGCTAACGTTTGATCACCTTGTTAGCTGGGCCTTCGTTCGGAATGTTTCGGTATTACACTCCACAATCTCCACATAGCTTTATCTTTAGCCCTTATTCTCCTTTTGGATAAAATTGCAGCACATTGTAACATTTTAGAATACTTGACTAAAAATGTCCAATCAAACATATAATCTAATGTTAGCTCATCGTGTTGCCGTGCCGTAGCGCTGGAGGATGCATTCGCATACTCCACAATCTCCATTTTGCTGCATGTGCCCTTGTTACTCTCTTGGTTGGAATTGTAGCACCACATTGTTACATTTAAAGATGTACAACTAAAAATTACAAAATAAAACCCATGCTGTGCCTTAGCTCTGGATGCTGCTCTATTTTGCGCCGCAGTCTCCACTTTGCTGTAGCAGTCCAATCCACAGCCTCTTTGCTTGTTGCAGAGAAGTAGTACAGACCATTTTGCCCTCCAAATGTGGCTCTCCTAAAGACACATGTTTTCCTCCTTTGCGTTGAACATCAATGCTTTTTCAGAAGCGGAGCTCGCGTTCTCTGGCAATCGTCCCTCGGGTGTGTCTGAGCGGCGGTCCCGCCTGTCTGAGCGCCGGTCCCGCTTGTCCGAGTGTAAAAAGCGATCGGTTGGCTAATTGGCGCCGTGGAGGGGGAAGATGGCGCCCGTCGTCGTCCTCTTCCATCAAACGGATCGCAGCGGGGCTTTGATCGTCATGTTTTATTCATGTCATTACGAGGCTGCCATCGTCAACGCTGGGTTTGAAGATGAAGCGGCCCATGTCAATTAAAACCATTGCACATTTTTGATGCGCTGCGGCTGGAACAAAAGCCTCTGTGATGTGTAGTGTGATCAAATATTGTTTCCTATTATTGTTTATTCGCAAGCAGGAGGCGCTCCAGTTCATTCCAGTTCTCTTCGAGGCATAACATCACAAGACGCAATGCCTCGAACTTATCTGGGTCTGCTTTCAAAAGCACGCTGCCAAAGCCAAAAGCTTTGGAATGTGTGTGATCCTCAAACTGGACCGCATTGACAACGTGCTTTCAACTATGTCGCTATGGACACGTGCAATCATTTTGCTGACTTATTCTGTTAAAACATCTGCAAAATGTTTCACTGGTCGTCCAATCCCCTTTTCAATAGAGCTTGAATATATAAAAAAAAAGATAATTAATAAGCATTATTTAAAGCTCATTTGCTGGCTTATTCCCTATTCACATCCACTTATCATAATTTCCCGACTACAAAACACACCTGCTTAAGAGTCACAATAGCTAAGCTTGGACAGAAAAACGTATTTGTACACACATTTGCCGCTTCGGACTAATAGCTGTAGGTCTCCATGTTATTAAATGGAGTATTATTTATATTATAAACATTGGAAGACGCTTTTTTCCCCAAACAATGCCGAACACAGCTATCGTTACGCAGCGTACCGTTGTCGACCCTTGTTGTCACGCGAAGCAAATTCACAGATGAGCTCGGTACGTGCTCGTACTTTAGCTATGGCTGTATTTATTGCACTTCCTCCCAAATTAAACGCAACTTAAAATGCTTATTTTGGCTCTCAATTGCTTCTTCACACAGCGGCGCGTATTGCCTTTTGCCCACTTCAGTCTTGGTCTCTCTCTCTCTCTCTCTCTCTCTCTCTCTCTCTCTCTCTCTCTCTCTCATTCTCTCTCTCTCTCTCATTCTCTCTCTCGCTTATTCTCTCTCTCGCTCATTCTCTCTCCTTCAGTAGAACTTTCAGCTAAGTGCCAGTACATTCACCAACATTCCAAGATTTCATTCTAGTGTGAGTGAAAAAATCCGCAGAACTTGACCATGTTAGGGACGATTACGGGGGCTGTGTAAAATTTAAATGAACCTGACATGCACGTACGTCTATTTTGCATTAACCTTTTCTTCCATGTTACAGGGCATCTTTGTTTACGACAGAGTTCTGTTCTAACTAAAGAACTCTACCTATGCCCACACCGTTGGAAAGTCAAAATTAACAGTATTTTTATGCAGCTGCACAAACTAAATTTCTTCTCATAGTTTTTAACCTCGAAACCTTGCATGTCAGAACCATTGTAGAGTGTGGACCCCTTGTCTTCTGAAACATCGACATGTGCTAAGAAAAAGGTATTATCCTGCAAGTCAGAAAACTCATATTATGCGTTTTACCCCCTACAATTTAAAAATGTTCCCAGGAGTCTTAATATTTCCGTGACATGTTTTTGTCAAAATACCCCAAGGTCAGAATTACAGCACATTTCAGTCTATTTGACATCATATATCCCTTTAAAGGTTTTAGATTACATTGGCAGGTTATTTAGTTTTCAACTTGTGTGACAATTCTGTCTCTGCAGCAAATATGCAGGAATTAATCTAGATTTATTTACTTTGGAAATGGACCAAGCTTATGTTTTTGTGTGTGTGTGTGTGTGTGTGTAGGCCTATCCAAGATATTTCAAAGAAGAATTTACACTTAAAAGTGGACTCACTTCTATTCTTTAAAAACTCCAGATCAACCCACACATCCAACACCTATGACGTCAGTAAATGGACGTTTGATCGCGTCATCAAAAGTGAAGCAGTGACAAGTTAGATTTTTTTTGGGGGGGTTTGTTTTTTTGATCAATGTTGCCAAACAATGTGAGTGAAAAAGTGAAAGTAAACGGCGAGCGCATTTGATCAGTGCGGTCAAGCCATTGCGCCCCTCAAGAGGATTTACGTGCGCAGACGACATGAAAGCAGCGAATCCTCGAGAGGTTGAAGTTCTTCGTTTAAACTTAAGAAGATTTAGATCAAAAGGTTAGAAAGTGGGGGAAGAAAAAAATACGCTCACAGGACGGGGGAAGAAAGGAAAAAGAAAAAACACGTAGCCTTCACGGTGCTAAGCTGCACAAGTTCACAGGCGTGTAGGACGCGGGACTCGCTGAGATGAAAGGGGAGAAGACTGTCCGTTCATTTGGAGTCAAACTGACTGAACCAAGTCGAGACGACTGCTTTCTCGCACCGAAAATCTTTTCTGTTGACAAAAACTATTTTTCACAATGAGCCTAAAAATGGATGACTTATTGCATCTTTTCAGGGATGGTTACTTGACATTTTTTGGGCATACTCATGAGAGACACACCGAGCATTTATTAGGCCGTTTAAACTGTTTGAATATTTGCTGAGGTGGAGCATATCAGTGCTTGTTATTGTCTTGGCCTCTGAGTCGGCTTTCTGCCACGCCATTTTTTTTACGGAGACTGAAGAGAACCGGCGATAAAGTGAGAGAGAGCACTAAGGAGATTTGAATCGATCATTCCTCGTTACACTTCAAACGGCTGTTAGAAAACTGCAGTTGTTTACATTCGACCTTCAGTTGCTGCAGCGTATGCGAGTGATGTCAAGTACCTTGTTATCACGGTAGTCGATTACAATTTAAGCGACCTCGTGCCCTCACACTGCTCATTAGAGACTTAATTGCCAAAAGCCAATGTGAAGTGAGCTCTTCCCTCCTTTGAGTGTGTGACCACAACTGAAGACGTCTTGGGAACGCCAACAGGAGGACTGTGACATTTACTGTAGTAAATCTGTAATCTGTAAATGTAGTAAATCCCAAAATTTTCTTGATGCGAGTATGTTCTATGCAGGCCCTCTTCACAAAAAGTGGCATTCTGATGAATATTGCGTTTGCGGAATTTAAGTTAAGTAGTAAAATCCACCTGTTTTTAGCCATCCCACGGGGCGGCCATTTTGTCACTTCTGTCGACTGAAAATGACATCACAGTTGCCCAGGGCTCAGGAAACGACCAATCACAGCTCACATGTTTTCTGAAGCACAGCCATGATGCAGTGATGTATTCATGCCACTCATTCCTTTCGTGCCGTAATTTAAACTCACCTCAAGGATCTTCTTTTTGCTTTCAAATTCTCCTTAAACAGCTTTGATGCGCTATGCATAGAGACGTCCACATTTCTCTCTTTGGGCAGAATGCTTCGCCCTCACTGCAAATGGTTGAGAAATATTCCGTATGAAGGTGGATTCAGACACTTTCATTGGGCCACTGTGACGTGTTCGTTAATTTCATTGCTCAGATGTGACGACTCTCTGGGTCAATCTTTTGGTGACTTGAAGCTCATCAATAAAATTTAATAAATTAACTGCGTCACATGAAAAGCCGCAGGGTTCCAAATTTGGGGAAAAAAGTAGCAGTTTATAGACTTGGAATTACGGTAAATGAAATGTTGTACTTTGTTACAGCTTTTTTTTTTAAAATAAATACTCACAAAATGAAGATGAGTTGAGTAACCCTCAACCCTCCCTTACCTTATGTCTCACCTCACCATCACCCAAACTATAAACCTTACCCTAAAACTCACACCCACCCTCACCCTCACTTTCCATGCCCTTTGTTGACATGGCAAAGACATTCCAGTCGGTCCCGGTCCCGCGTTAGTGCTCAACAGGCTTTTTCTTCCATCTGGCTACCGTACAAAGCTCCATCACTGGCACTTTTGGATGGGCCGGCGAGGGGTTCTGGTGCCAAACGAGCTGCGAGCCGTTGTTCTTTTCATCCCCGTTAAGCCACTTGGCCCGAGGCGGTGGCAAGAACGACACAAAGAAGAAAAGGAGGCCGAGCAGGGACTCTCGACACTTCATCCTCACACCCGCTCTATGTGCCGCGTGAATCCTTTGGAGCTCTTCATTTACATGTATGCCAACAGGCCTTTTAATGCATTTAAAACTTGGACGGCGTTCAAAGGGAGCTATAATTCCTCCAGAAACGAGCCTTTTGAAGACTTTATCTTGTTCTTTCTCTTCTGGCTAATCTCGTCGTTCCTCGCCGCGCTATGCCAATTCTCCTCACCGCCAATTAAGCTTGACATTAGCATAAAACATTTTTTTTTCTTTTTTTTTGTAAGAGTGGCATTGAATAGTGTTCCCCGGCCAATCCTTAGTCTTTGTCTGTTTTCTTACAGTTACCTAACAAGAATAACAAGGCCGAGGACTTCATTAATAACCTGTCAACACGTTTTCTCTTGCAAACTAGCGCTCCCCCGTGGCGCACCGTCACTGATTCCAGTTATTAATGCGCCGCGTGTCGGCGCCGGCTTTCATTTCTCCCTAGACAGAAGGAAGAAGAAGAAGAAGTAGCGGCAGTAATTGCCATGAGGAGCGCTATATGAATCAATTAATTATTGGTAGTGCGCGCGACAAATTGTTTTTTGATGAGCTACAAATGTGAAAATGTGACCCAGAGGAGAAATGCACTTGGACTTTTTCACTTTTTTTTTTTTGACATTTTACTCATCTGCAGATAGGGGAGGCATCTCTTATTATTTGTACATTTTTGGAATAATATTAAATAATGCTATCACAGATTAGTGTTTTTTTTCCCCGTGGAACCTATCAGCTATTTGCTGAAAAACTCACTAGAATTTCAGTTTGAGTTTTCCTGTGTGGTGTTTTCATGTATCCTCGTGCTTGTGTGGGTTTTCTCCTTTCACATTTCAAAAAGATGCACTATTACACTGAAGACTAAATTGTCCGCAGGTGTGAATGGGTGGATGGACAACGTGTCTTCGGACAGCTCGTCCTCAAATGGGCAAACAGAAAAAAAACTGGCCCTCACAGTTAACTTTGTTATTTTTTTAAACAAAAAACAGCCCATAAATAGCTTAAAAAAAGAAGAAATTAGTCTTTATTACAATTAACACGTGTTTCACACCTAAATAAAAATGACTCACACTTTTTATAATTATTATTATTATTATAATTATTATTTATCGTTTTTTAATGAATCACAGATGTATTTAGCACAGTTATTTGTAATCTGACTATATCTCAAACAAAGAAGGTCTAGATGTGGGGTTAGGATGGTTAGGGTAAATTACAACATTTGTTTGTTTTGCTTGTAACAAAATCTACAAATGAGTTCTCGTACTAAATGTTGGTTTCTTGTTCAGCAGTTTTATGCCATAATTGAATGTTATTTATATGCAAGAAAAAAAACACGGATGTGATTTGCTTCAGTTCTTTTATTCATGCATTGAAAAATATCTTAAAATGAAATATATAACTACGTAAGAGCAAATATTTTGCAGTACGAAGACATTTTGTGCATATTTAAAGCAGCATTTTTGTCATTCATCTTGTTAGAAAATGTCTCCTCCCATATGGTACCCCAGTATCACTCCTGAAAAAAATTGTGGCCCATTCCAGCATTTAAGTTGCCCATCTCTGTTCTACATTCTCCCTGCGATTGACTGGCGACCAGTCCAGGGTGTACTCCGCCTCACGACCAAAGACAGCTGAGATAGGCTCCAGCTCACCTGCAACCCTAATGAGGATATTCACTCTTCAAAATATATAAATGGACGGAGATATGGCAACATAGTGCACTAGTTCTGTGTGTCAGCTAGGGTAGGATATGATAAGATTGGGTGCTGATGTCACCTGAGGTCTGTCTGTTGGCAGCAAAGTGAGAGCAAACAGGATCATTTGCAAACTCAATAATTCCTTGTAAAGGGAAAAAGAAGACTCTCCCGTCTGGAAGCAAATTGACACAATGCCACCCCCCTTCCCTCCACTGTTGGAAGAAAAAGTGGGCGAGCACGCCATTAGTAGCAAGTCGCTCGCACTGATCGTCAGCATAAGAAGGAGCTTTCAACTCCCGCTGGCTGTCAGCAACTCTGGCAGCTCTTAGGCAGCTTTAGCTTCGACTCGGCGGCTTTGCAAGAGAGGCAGCGGTCTGGGGGCTGGTGGAGGAGGGGATGACAAAATCAGTTTCTTGTGCGGTGGATCTGTTAAAAGGGGGTTTGAGATCAAAGACGGCCTAAGTGGGTCAAAATTACCTTGACCGTCTGAGTGCAGTCACATTTCCAGAGGCGAGGGCGGCGGTAGCGGAGGGTAATCTGCAATGTAGAGAGCAGATTAACATTTTACAAAGAAGATTCCACCCCAAAGTCATCAGATCAAAGCTCCCCCCAACCCCACTCCTTTCTTTTTCTCTTGCTCTCACACGGATGCCTGTGTTTGGAAATACAAATACTTTTGTAGATTTTTCAGGTATCGGCACTTGACTAATATTCTTTTTTTTTTTTTATACGACTTTTGATATCTGTACTTTTTACTTGTTACTTTTTTCAACCCTTGACAGTTCACTGTGAAAAAGACGTTGTGTGTTTCCTCACCACGTCGCATTTCAGATTGTGTTTTTCCCCAACTACTCGAAAAAAAAAAAAACAGCAATATCGACAGCCATATTGTGGAAACATTTTTTTATTTCAAAGGGATGAGTTGACTTTGAGGCTTTGCACGTTTTGACCAAAATGCACCACCGGATTCTAGTTAAGATAAGTAAGGGTAAGGTAATAAAACTGAAAAATCTAACGTATTTATTAGCCGATGTCTCGTCGTGATCCTCGCTGCCGGGCTTGTAGATCACATTCCTCTTATAGCCTGCAGTTTCATTCATTCTTCATTTTCCATTTTTAAACTTAAATTTGTTGTGTAACAAGTATTTAGAAGGTTGGAAACCATGTCGGGGGGGTCGCAATGGCATAATAGAGGCGTAACCCCCCCTCAAAGTAAAAATCTAAAATAAAATATTAAAATAATAATACTAAAAAGTCAACCTCGGTTTTTCACCTTTTGCGGAGGTTTCTGGTTTTCTGGTCCCCATAAACCACGATAAATGCGGATTTCCTCCAAATATAGAGAGGGAAAGTCAATTGCAAGTTGAGATCTGAAAATTGGAGGGATAAAACACCTTCAATTGGAGCATGAAGCCATAGATAACGGGAAAGTAAGACGTTCCCCATCCATGGTCTTTTTTAAGTATTGTTTGATGTTGTCGGCTACAAAAATGGTTCATGGTGAATGCATGATGGATTGTGGCAGCCTGAAAAACACCATCTTCTGTTCTGGTCGCGATAGTGTAACGATGCTGAAGCCACACACTTCCCAACATGCCTGTAAATAATTGTATATAATTGCATTAAGTTCAAAGTTGCTCTTTTTGTGCTTTGTCATAAGTGTGTATGTGACGTCTTTGAGATGGGAGCGCAAGGGAGCAGAGATTCAAGGCTTCAAAGGAACATTGTAGATGAAAGGGTAGGAGTGCCATATAAGCTTGAAGGTTGGCCTAAGCAAGAAGTCAGTACGTTAGGTGACTGGGCGTTAGCTGTGGCCGATAGCAGCTCCTAAATGAATGTGCACTCTGTTCCCGCTTGTGGCAATAAAGCCACTGAAGTGCATCGTCGTCCTCTAAACACAATAGATCTCAAATTAATCTGAAAAGAAATACAAACACTTGCTTTTGCCACCTCTGAGAAAGAGAACATTCTGGAGTGATCACAGTGTTAGAAGTGTCTTTTATACTGTTTGGTGTTGAAAGAAGCTGTCATTTTGGTAGCTCCTGAGCAGACACAACTGGGCACCAGTCTAATTGCACACTGCTGTGGAATGGCATTTATTACTCAGCCAGTAAGTCAGCCAATTGGGTTGTTTCGGTCACTCTAGCACAAACAAGCTGATTGGCCACAAGGCTGGTCACACATTGCTGTGGGATGGCCCGTTAATTGGTTTAAATAACAATGAGGAAGACAATTTTTGTTGAGTTAGCTATGACAGCTATTTTCACGGCAAGTTCTCGAGCAGTAGGATCCCAGTTTTCCTTAATACAGTATGTAAATAAAACACTACGATGGAATAGTCACAAGGTTTGAAAACTAAAAAAAAAGGCCTGAAACAAAATAGCACTTAGAACAGCATGCCCAAGGCTACAAGGTTAAGAAAAGCCTACACTAATCTTCTTCATTTCTAAGATTTTCAGATATTGATAGTATTGACATATTGGGAGCTGCACACACCTCTCACAGCACTTTCTCAATTGTGACTGCACAAATCCTACTAAGATGGCAAGTCTTAGCACAGCTAATCAGTGGAATTTTGCTTATCTGGTAAGATGAGGAGAAAAAACTTTTGACGTGCTCAAAAAAAAAAAAACTGACTGCAATTTTTCAATCTGCATTCCAATCTTAGTTTTAATCGCTATTAAAATCGAACCCAATGTAGTTGTGTTTTCAAAATTGTGCCCCAATGTTATCAGATAAAACATTTATTTTGTGAGTTGGTTTATTTTTGTAAATATTTGGTTAGTTCATCAGAACTCAAGTGAATTCTAAATCAAAAATTAGAAAAATAACAATCCATTATTTTAGGACACAAACTTATTTTTTTTGCTATCGCAACTCTCCATTTTAATAATCAAATATGACCCATGTGATAAAAAGTTTGTCCACTTTGTCTCTAACATGACTGGCACGTCCTAGCTGATTGGTCATACAATGCTGTGAGATTCGCAAGTCAGCCAACATGGTCGTTTCGATCACTTCGCAATGTTTGAGTTGAACTCTGAAATTGGTATCTCCATTCTTTCTAAATTTGCATTGTTTGTCTCCAACAAACAACACTTGTCCAAAACTAATCTCGCCTGTTTTGCGAGGGGAGAGCGAAATGTCTGTCTGTTGGTGAGGCAGAAATAAACCTTGGCAGTTACTCAATGGAAGCGCTTTGTGGGAGCAAGAAGAGTCATAACAGATTACAGTAATAGGGACCGAAGCCTGCTGTGAATCGTGAACAACCAAGTAATTGAGTAATTGTGGGTTATCATTTCCTATATTAATAGATTAAACCAAATCTAGAACGGATTATTGGCATTTCTATTAACTTCTGTGGGAAAAGTTGATTTGCAATATGAGCATTGTCATGAATTGAATTAAACGTTGAGTGTACTTTTTTAGAATGACAATCAAGGTTCAAATTGTAAGGCTAAACTCAAAGTCAGGGTCTCACTGTATATTTGTCTCCCTTCCAACTCCTCTGCATGCCTTTCTTTCAACTTTTGTGACGAGCAATGTTGGGTGGAATTTACGAAAATCATCTTTCCGCACTCCATTAGTGTGTGGTGTAATTTGTGCCCTTGCTAATTTGAGCCCGGCCTTGGGTGCATGTGAGCATCTCTCACTAAAGGCGCCTTTAAAAGCGTTTGAAGCCTGCTGGTCGCCTCGTTTCAAAGCTGCAGCTGTTTTTTTTTCCTCCTGGTGTTTGGCGGCTTTAATTGATGTTTATTTTAGCATCGGGGGTTCCGATTCTTTCATGCAAATGTCCTACATGCGGCCAGTACTGGGTCATGATGTGGCTTGGCCTTAGCGTGTGTACCGTTCATGTGTTGTGGCAGGCAAAACAATTGCAATGCTAATAACAGCATCCAAGGGTACTTTTACACGTTAACATCATCGCCAAATAATTTTCCTTCTTTTTTTTTTTCTTCTGAAAAACAAATATTGTCAAAAAAAACAACTGCTTCAGTGAACTGTGACTTTAACATGAACATAATGTCATGGAAATTTTCCAGTCAGGTTTTAAGGTGAGCCAGAGCTCAGAGTCAGCCCTATTATGAGTTTTTAATAATGTCCTCCTAGCAAATGACCATGGCGACTATTTGTGTCTTGTTTTGTTGGATCTGACCAAAGCGTTTGAAACAGTGGATCACATTATTCCGGTGGGTCGTTTACGGAAGAAGGTGGGCATCAGTGGTAGCGCTTTAGAGTGGCTTAGATCCGACTGTGGTGTACCGCAGGGTTCTGTTTTGGGGCCCTTGCTATTTTCACCTTATTTGTTGTTTCTAGGTTCCATCCGAAAAAAAAGTATTTCTTACCGCTGCTAAGCAGATGACAGTTCAATCTATTTCCCGTTGCGCAAAAATGATACATTTTCCTGAAGGCCACTTTTGTCCTGTCCTGAAGAAATCCTGGATGGCACTGAATTTCTAAAATTACAACAAAAAGGAAACCTAGGTTATGATGTTTGATCCCTGTGGCCCTTCTCCATTCCCTGTTGACCTGGGCCCCCTGGCGTCTTATCTAAAGCAACGCTGTCAAACTTGGGTTTTAAATCGGACAGTGACTTTAAACTGGATCGGCAAATCCAGCTTCTTTCATCTCAGGCAGCTGTCTAAGGTAAAGCCTTTCCTTTCTCAACAGCACTTAGAAACGGTAATCCTTACATCTTGGCTAGATTACTGGAATACAATTTACTTTGGAGTCAACCAGTCCTGCCCCAAGCACCTCCAGTTTGTCCAAAATGCTGCTGCTCGCCTCCTAACTGGTCCTCGTGAAAGGGAGAACATAACTCAAATTCTGAACTCCCTTCACTGGCTCCCTGTACATTTTAGAGTTCATTTTAAGATACTTTTGTCTTGAAATCTTTAAATGCTCTTGCCTCGCCTTACATTTCTGATCTATTCCACACCTACGCACCTGCCCGGTTCCTCGTATACTTGCGGACCGGATTGAGCATTTTCTGTTGTCGGTCCTTCCCTTCTGTTAAATATTAGGCAAGCCCCCTTTTTTTCAATTTTTGAAACTCGTCTTAATACATTATTTTTATTCTTTGGCTTTCGACTCAATATGAGACTTGAACTTATTTCATGTTGTCTGCTGTATTTGTGTTTGTATTCAATGATTGATTAATAATTAGTAATTGATCAAAAGAAATGTTCATTTGTGTTATTAATTCACTGGTTTCACTATCTTTGTTATTGTATGACTGGTTTTTAATCCACGTACAACACTTTGTATGCAGCAATGGTTTTTTTAAAGTGCTATATAAATAAAGTTGATTTGAGCAACCTTGATTAGATAGCTGCAAGCTTTATCCAAGACTAGACTCCAAGTACAAAATGTCCATTCATCAAGTGAAACATGCTTTGAAATGCCAGCTAAATATGTAAAGAGATATAACGTAAGAAACACATGCACTTGGCCCAGGCAACACTAGAGAAGTCTGTGGAGATGAATCGGCGCACGTGTTCTGTTTTTTCTCTCTCACACAAAGTTGTGGGAGGACAAGCGGAATAAGTGAGGACAAAGTCAACCTGTATCACAAGCCACTTTGTCACTGCCTGTTGAGTATCAGGAAAATCCAATCATATATATTTTTTATTTTACTTTTGTTATACGTTTCTCTTGTAACTCCACCAATGTGGACAAAAGTGATAACAGAGATAAAGTCGACCAGGTAATTGGACAGCTTTTGTCGGCTGTGTGATAGCACTTGCATTCACGCGGTATCCCACTTTACTTGATTCCGTTGACAAGGTGAAAAAAACCCGTCAAATTCTGCGTCTACGCTACTGTGACATCTCTTATGTGACAATTTTGCTGGATCGCTGTGTGAAAGAGGCTACACTTCACTGTATCAGCTGAGGGGAGGTGTGGTGGGAGGGCGGTTGTTTGGGGGTCGCAGGGTTTTGATCGTTGTCACCACACTGTCATGGAGGTCTTCCGCTTGCTCCCCACCATTTCCTTTTAGCCGAGCGATGGGCTAAGCTGTAATTGGGAGCAGATGAGGAGGCCCCTGCGTGCCTCCACGCTGATGTCAACCTGGCTGAGGGAAACACATGGAGGGGCTGGGGGCCAGGAGACAATTAGCGAGGGAGGGTGCACGTGGCCAGAACACATTGTTCGAGAGGCGGGAACATTCTCTGTACATTTTCAGGTGAACCCATGGAGAATTCTTGAAAAGGCTAAAATGGAGGCCAGAGTGTGTGATGCCATGAAGTGCGACCGCTGTCTCTCAAATGAGCATCAGCACCGTGTTTCCAGGCGATGGTGGAATACGTATGTGTGAGCTCTTCATATGTTTTCTTCTGATGAGTTGCCGCTCATAAAAAGATTTCAACTCACACCTGCTCACTTTTAAAGACAAGTTATCGGGTTTTTAGTCACAGGCCAGTCTCAGACTGAGATTTTACAATGTCCGTGAAAAGACTGATCTGAAACAGCTGAGATGACCACCTTACACTTTTAAACCCATATCATGATGAGCGGTGACGCTAGCAAATGCTGATTTATTGTCAGTGTGTTCAAGATCGCAAACGTTTGCAAAGTCGTTCATCAGACATTCCATTTTTAAACATGTTCAAAATTTCTTACAGACAAGAAAAGCTGTTTGTGAATCAAAAACCTTTCTAAACATTTCAAAGTAAAGAAATAAGTTTGGGTTCTTATGACTAAAAGAAAAAAAACATTTTAAAATGTTTTGAAGACATTAATCAAAGGTATGGGAGAAAAAACTTTTGAACCTGTATTTAAAAGAAATTCCACTTGGGGCTGATATTACTTGTTCGCAGCTTATTCCATTAGTGTGCAGCATGACAGCTAAATGCAGCTTCACCATGTTTACTTTCAACTCCATTCGTCAGTTTGTTAGTCATCCAGTTGGTTGGCAAATCAGTCAGATAAGATAAGATGTCCTTTATTAGTCCCACAATGCGAGTTAGTTAGCCATTTGCTTGTTTGGTCAGTCAGTCAGTCAGTTATGCCACGACCAAGACTGGTAGGAAATGTAATACTTTATGTCAAACACAACTGGTAATGACGTCAATGTGTATCCAGAACCAATTAACGGTGTTAAATGTCTGCGCTACTGCATGCTATTCTGAGTATTGCGTAATAAAACAAATACAGAATGTGCGATTCAGCTCTTGTATTGTATTTTATTCCGTATACATAATACCTCATTATGTGGAAAGAGTGCGTAAACCCGATTTGTCATTGTTACATCGTGAATATATTAGCCAATGCAAAGCCATTGCATCCCAACAAGGCGTGTATTAATGGCGTGCTGCGTGGACTTCCGAATGCGCCTGATGCAGGATGACATCACCATTGACCTTCCCGTGCCCAACCCCCTCATTCGTGGTCTCGACCTGCCTCCCTTGTCTGTGGGAACACCACTTCATTACGTGGAGATGAATTGCCTTATTGTGAAACGCTCTGGCAGAGTTGGTGCTGGACATCGGGGGGAATCATTCGGTGACCTAGCTTCAGGGGTCAGTACACCCTCTGTTTGGAAAACATCTCACGTAACGCATCGCTGGGCTGACTGGCCGGCTGCCCCCCTCTTCTGAGTCGAGGGCCCTCTCGCAGCCACGCCAACGTTGTGACGGACAGCACTGACGGGTGTGTAGCACACGAACGCCAATCCTCACTTTGTCTTCAGATCAAATTCAACTATGGAAGGAAACATACACTAGTCGCAAATAAATTATGATATTAGGCTTTCTGGGTGAATACGTATTTATTATAAACTTTACAAGTAAGCCTAATTTGACCCACTCTAAACTTTTGAATGCACAAAAAGTGAATTTCACAGCAGGTATTTCATCCACAAAAATAATTCCAAGGATGTCCACTTTTGTGCCTTTCTGTGACTCTTCTATTCTCACTTTTTCTGTGTTGCAACATACTGATGACATGCTAAGGTAAAGTGAAGCATTGTGAATACTTTCCGGTTGCACTGCACATGTACAGCACGTCCTCCATTTTGGGTGTGACCCCCAACAATGAATGAGATTCCCGGCGTGTGCTGTGGCCCACAGAAGCTCCTAGATGAGTGTGCTCAGTGGGTCTGTGTGTTTTAGCATACTCCCGGCATTCAATAAATGGCTGAATAGTGCTCCACCAACCGTGGCTCTCCTTTCCGACATATAAGGGCATTGCATTACGCACCTTTTGTACGTTAAAAAGCGATCGTTTAAGATTGGGCAATATAGTGGGGATGGAAACAATGAGGCTCAAAAGAGTTGGAGGATCAGACCTATGCATTTAACACTGCATTTACGGTTCACATTTAAGCAGCTGAACAGCAAAAACCTTTAGCCAGCTTACATTGTCTTTTCAATTTCCCTCACGTGTCTCGTGATCAGTCGCCACAACTTTGGCACATGCAGATGCCACAGTCATCTTCCGGGTAAACGAGGTCACCATTAACACATACACACCCTGAAATCCAATGGGTTGCCAGTCCCTCCCCGCCACACCAGTGGGCCATTCATCCAGACGACGGTTTATTTAACTAAGCTCCGAGACGTGGGACTGCCGCGGAATTCATTACTGCAGGCCGTTAACGGGCCACTGGTGTTTGGAATACTTTGCGCAGCCTTTGATATTGCGTTCCCTGCAATCCAGTCGCAGAGGCACCACGGTCGGATTGCAGCCGGTGTTGGATCACGTATTTCCAGCGCCAGCGTGTTGACACGGTGTGACTGAAAATCTAATCATTGGCTTGACGTTCAGGTTACATGTAAACACATTAGTTCAACCAAAATGGGACCATATCACATTTCGCATGAGCGTTGAGCTGAGACACCTGTATAAGACATTGCAAGTAGACTCTCATGAAGTTGGTTGACCAGCATACTGACTTTGTACAAGACACTTACCAAACGGATATCCTGCATGGTACATACCTTTGATACATACAACACAGTACACCCCTGCTATTCTTTTGCCCCCCTAAAATGTTTATAATTGCCTGTATTGATGGTTTAAACCATAGGTATGACACAAACACTCTTTACATCATTTAAAACTCTTCTTACAACATTATCCATAAAATGATTCCCTATATATATAAAGTAGTTTTGATAAAATGCACCGGAATTATGCATATACATGCTAAGAAGCAAAAATGATTTGTGACGTCCGATAACATTTAAAGGGGAAGTCAAGCCCCAAATTTTTTTGATGAGAACATGTTCTATAAAGGCCCACTAGTTGAAACATGGAATTTTGATTCATATTGCATTTGTGGAATATGAATTAAGCAGCAAAATCCATCCAATCGATTTTGTCACGTCTGTAAACTGAAAATGACATCGTGGTTGCTCAAGTCTTAGATAAAAACCAACCATGGCTCCGCTTCAGAAAACAGGTGAGCCCTGAGCAACTGTGACAGATTGGCCACCACTTGAGATGGCTAAAAATGGGTGGATTTGGCTGCTTAACTCATATTCTACCAATGCAATCTTCATCAGAGCGCCATTTTTAATATAGTGAAGGTGCATACAAGATATTATCGGGAAGAATTTTTGGGAGTTGACCACCCATCTAAGGCTAAACTCTGCTCCTCCCTTTCATACACATTTCTCTGCCGAAATGAATCACTTCACCTTACTTCTTTGATTGCAATTACTACTTTCCTAGCCATAGCTTTGGCATTACACAATGAGCCCCAATCGTGTTAGCAAATAGCTATGAAGAGGTTTTACACGACAAACGTAGTGGATAGGCGGGGGCCAACTCTACACTGACCTTCAAACATATCGGAGCATTGTGTAAACATTGTGGTTTGACCACAATTTCCAATCGACACAATCACAGGAGTAAAGATAACGATTTTTTTTCGTAAATATTTGTAACTGAACCAAACTCAACAGAATATTTGCCAACCCAATCCCCGTGCTTGCATCGCTTTTGGTACAAAGGCTTCCTGCCACATTCCAATAACATACATGTTAGGTTCATTAATCCAAATTGTCCATTGGTGTGAGTGTCAATGTTTGTTTGTCTTTTGTGCCTTGCAATTGACTCACTGATTCACAGGTCCATGATGTATATCACATCTTGCCCAAAGTCAGCTGGGCTGGGCACCAGCAAACCGTGGCCTTAAATGGCTACAAGCATTAAAGGAAACGGCTGGATGCTAAATGACATTTGATTTCCTTTAAGATGATATTTCATACGTTAACACATTAAGTTATGCTCGTTGACACATTCTCTAACTAGATTCCCTCAAAGAGCAGCACGTGTCCTTTTTAAGCCTTTTAGTTTGCTGCTAAATGTTGCATTTAAGTGTAGCCAGTTCCAGCGAGCAGACAGGCTGCATGCCTCCAGCAGCACTGTAAAGATTTAAAATAATTCCACCACAACAAAAAAACAACATTTGTGTGTCGGTTCCTAGCCGCCCCACAGAATTGTGCCTGTAGCTGCTTGGCAACAACAACAAAAAAATAATATTTCTGAATAAAGGCTACACTTTCTTCAGCGGCTGTGAAGTGCCTCTTACAATGAACAAATAAATAATAAAGCGCATGTTTCCTTTTACGGCAGTCTTTCTGGCACAAGTGGAGAGTCAGCCTTGAAGAATAAGACATTAATAACACAACAAAGATGTTGGCAGCGTCACTTTTCTTCCTCCAGCTGGCTTCTCTCGCTCAAAGCAACCACTGGAGATGTTTTTGGATTTCTTTTTTTTTTTTTTTTTTTACATTGTTCTAGCTCCCCCAGAGTGAAAATACAGCTATGTAGACCCTACACATGCATGTGTATATGAATATACACTTTGTTCTATTTATTCTGTAGCCCCTTTCACACTGCTTATAAAAGCTGTGTATTTTTCCCTACATAGAGTGTATTTCATTTAGATTTGCAGCAGTACTTTGACTTTCATGTTTAATTTGTTTCATGACTAAGCTAGTAACTCACATCAAATCAGTTTTCCCCACTGAAATGCCATTGATTCGTTCCAGCCCCCCCACAAAGAACATAAAATATAACAAAAAAACGACCGGATGAAAAATAAACTGGTTTTATTGTTTTGTTAATTAAGATGAATTGAGATGAAAGTCACACTCTGTGATATGTTCGAGTGTTGATGATTGCCTTTAAGGGGTGTGGCCTCATGAGTGCCATCAAAAGCAGCTGTAGCTGTCAGTCGTCTTCTCCGTTTAATGTGTGTCTAGTTGGTGTTTGCGTGTGATCCATGCTCCTTGTGTGTGTTTTCATTTTGTATTTGTGATTTTGTCCTATTCAATTAGTGGCCAAAAGAGCATCAAAACTTTTTTTTTTTCACACCACATGGGTGACGATGTAGCTGAAGTTTGTTTGTAACTTAAATTTTCACAAATCAAAGCAAAAAGCAAAACTAAGTGGTGCATAGAAACTAAAACGTCTCGTAATTTGGGCCACTTGTAAATCAAGGTACCTCAGAATAATCCCGTTGTTCGCAAACCGTATCGCCGTAGTTTAGGGATCTACAAAAATAATTTGCAATAAATAATGTTCTATCTAGTCAAAAGACCCTCGCTGCACCCTCGGTTGTGATGGTCGCAAAAGCCATATTCGGCAATGACCCTGCAGTAGGCGGGGTTGTACTGAGGAGAGGCTCATTTGCATGAGACAGAATCACCCCCTCATAGAGGGGGAATTTCAGTGAGGCAATTATACAAGTCGATGGTGTAAAGTGTAATGTAAAACTTAGTCTTTGGGGTATTTTGACTAAAGCGTGTCATAGACATTTTGTAAAAACATCTGGGAACTGTTTTCACTGGGGGTGGGGGGAAGCATAATCTGTCTCCGTCGCCAAACTGCATGTGTCAAGTCCCTCTTGGATATTATGTCGCCAGCTTCATATCCACCAAGGATTGGCTGTGAATTTTGCTCTGAAGATCTTCTTTTTAACCCCTCGCTTCAGTGAGAGTCTCTTTGAAGCCGCTCTGTCCTGGTGGCTGCTCTTATCTCAGGAAGCCATTAGTTGATCTCCCTTTCTTTTCTTTCAATAGAGTCAGCTTTTATGGCCGGGCAACCTTTTTCAAGAGCTTCTCGTTGCCCTCGCCAATCCCCCTCCCCATTCCGCCTTCTGTATCCTCACCCCTGCAACACATGACAGCCTGTGTAATTAATGAGCATCATAAACCCTCTCTTTTCTATTAGCTCGTCATTAGTAAACCTGGCAAGTCTGTCATTTTGGACAAAAACACACAGCTCCTTCATTTGATCCCCACATCAAAGGGGGAACCCCACTGTTTTGGGCTGAATACACTAATTGTGTCCTCGTTCTGGATGGGCCCACAACCCCCCGACACCACCCACCACTCCCTCCACCCACCGCTTCAAAAAGACAGCCAGCGCTGAAGGCAAATAGTAGGCAAGCATCGATTCCATCAGCCTACATTTGCAGAGTTTTTGGCAGCATTTTGACACCATTACCAACCAGCTGTGGTGGGAAGTACCGAGAATTCGGTACTGTACTTAAGTACATTTTTACGGTATCACTGCTGAACTTTGGTATTTACTTTTGTGATGACTTTTTCCTTCCTTCTCCACACATCTATAAAACTGTCCGTCCGTCCATTTACCCTTTCATAGCACGATATCGAAACCATATGCCGATACTTATAATAACGTATTTTCCTCCATAAATTTCCATTATTGCTAGTAAATTAATGGTAACACTTTGTTTTGATGATATGAGTGTGAGCCAATGCTAGCAAACAATTAAGGATCCTGTAAAGTGACATAAAGACATCTTGTAAATTTGACACACTGCAGAGAAGAAATTCTAATTTGAGTGAGTAAAGAAATTGGCGAGTATTTTAAATGGGGATTCAAATCTTGAAAAATGCAGACTTTCTCCCAACTTTTAGATGCTGTTGGGATCTCTGTTGACTGCACTCAAAACATATCCCGCAAAACATTGACCTGTCATTCAAATACAGAACCTGCCTGCACGAACCTACCGTAGCTTCCTGGTCGATGTCCGTGCTCTCCCAGCTCCTTCCGAGCCGTGCACACGCTGCCTCCTTGCAAGCAATCTGAGACTAGGCTCGGTGTCATAGCTTGATGGCTAACTTCACACTACTGGTAGAAGTGGGTCAAGTTATCATTATTAAGTAAGTCAAGGAGTTGAAGCAGTACTGCTAATTTTATCTGTTTTTTGTTTGTTTTTTTTCAAAACAATTATATTTACTCGTACTGTATTAAAGGAGTCTATTAAAGTACAGAGTATGAGTACCTTTTGCACTTCTGCCAACCACCGTGTTTCATTTCACATGTTGGCACTAACCGGGCTCGGATGGGCGTTTTATTCCCAAGATTAAAAACGTATAAATACAGTGAGATGTACGGATTATTTCAGGATCATTTTAAGTGGCGATATTAACGCTGTGATTTGGTGGTTAATCCCATACACAAGTGTTTTTTTTTTTGCATGCTTTTTGATGTTTGCATAAATTAAAAGCCTTTCACCACCTTCATTGTCCTTCGCCATGTCTTAATCATTTCGCTGCTAACACGACAAAATAAATTAAGGCCAGAACGAGTTTTAAGGAGCTTACAATAACTCTTTGAACTGTGAATGATGCTCCTGAATATTCGCTGAATGAATAGCTTATATTTAAAAAAAAACTGCCAACAAATTTTCCTGTCGGGAATAATGTAAATAGAAATAATTTTACACTTATGTGATTGTAATTGCCAAAAAGACATTGTTAATACAGAGATTTGTTTCTAAATACAAGATAAATGCTGATAACGTGAGAGAAAGCAAAAACGGAGAACTATGTAGTACACATTTTTTAAACTTTTTTTCATCCTTTTATTTTTTCCCTGATTTAAAATCGTGCCAAGTGACACAGAAAGAAGTTCAGCATGTGCCCCTTCTTCACATCAGCAGTTTTCTGGCGCAATTGTGACGTTAGCTAGCTAGCTTTGCATGTATCCCGAAAATGCATATTCCCTTCGGATCGTCTGCTGGTGTGGCCAATTTTGAGCGCCTCGCTGTGTGAGAGGCAGAAGTGCCAAGAGGGGAAAGAATGGGCTGGGGGGGTTGGGGAGAAGGACTCCATGCTGACGTGGCCGCTTTATAGCCTGACCCGGTGGGGTATACTACAGCTTTAAGCGTTTATATTTTCATGACTCTAACATGTAGTTATGTGTCGGCATAAGAAAGACAGTAAACTACGTTTCATCCAGTTTGGGCGTTGTAGTATTTGATTGACAGTTGACACGGGGTGTGGTTTGAGAGCATTCAGCTGACATGCTCACCGCATTTAAAAGCGGAGACGATGGCTTGCTTTTTCACGATTCAGACGCTTCATTTTATGTACGGGTTGATTTTTCACTCATCCAAATTTGACAGGGAATTTTTAACAACACTCTTCTCTGTGATGTCACACTTGCAAGACATCACTTTAAAGGGACTTTTAAGTGTTACAGGAGGAAGTATGATGGTGTGCTGGTGGATATCACATCTGCCTCGCTGTTCTGAAGTTCAGGGTCTGACTCTCAACTCCCGCCTTCCTGTCTAAAGTTTGTAATTTCCTTGATTGTTTTTGCAACACATATTCTGTGAGAAAGAGCCCCCTCAACAGGAGAATATCACAGGACAGGTCTGAAAAACCACACGGATTAGTGGTGAGAGCATCTGCTTCACGGTTATGAGGTCCTGTGTTTGAATCTCTGTGGAGTTTGCATACTTGGATGGAAATACGGGAAATTAAAGGGGAAGATAACCCCCCCAAAAAATATTTGCAATAATATGTTCTATGTGCCTTCACTAGTCTTAACATGGCATTCTGATTAACATTGCTTTCGTGGAAAAGTGACCACACACGGCAGAACCAGGTTGTGTTGGGGTAAAACCGGTATAATTGAAAAGGGTCTAAAAAGTCAGTGTGGACTCACTCGCAACTTGAATGAGCATAAGCCCTATAAAAAAAAGGATGGGTGGATAAATAGCTGACTGGATGATGTCATAGGAATACTTAATAATTTATCCTAAAAAATGACTTGAGTAAATGTAGGAAGGTACAACCCACTTCTTTACCTACTTGAATTTGACTCCATTTAGCAATGTTGACAACATCTAAAATAAAATGCTAAAAATATACCGATGCGGGAATACCCCTAAATCTGTGCTGTTGACACCACTTCCTGGCATGCTGAATGGCCCACGCACGCCAGGCGAGCTTTTCCCTCCCATGCGGACCGTCCGCCTGACACGCCACACGCTGGGTCGACACAATGGGGCCCCGAGTCAGGAACCGACACTGTACTCCAGTGCTGATTGTCTTGTGTCCTTTACAACATCTTTTGTTCCCGCGGATAAAAGCGACATGCCGTAGCTTTTAAAGCGCCGGGCAGCTGCTCTTCACATCCTCTACCCTGCCCCACTTCCTCCCTCCAAGCATCAGCCTCCAACGTTGTTATATGGACAAACCATTAGACTGGTTTTACACAGCAGCTCCGATTGTTTTCTCATCAGCCCATAAAACTTTGTCCCAGAATTTTTGAGTCTTGTTTCTTTGGGTTTCATCTTGGTTTGACCTTGAGCTAGTAAAACTGTAGGCTTCAAAGGCAAAATCCAGCTCTGAACTAAGCCATCCATCCATCCATTATCTGAGCCGCTTCTCCACACTCGGGTCGCGTGGGGTGCTGGATCCTATCCCAGCTATCTTTGGGCAGTAGGCGGAGTACATCCTGGACTTGTTGCCAGCCAATCGCAGGGCACACATAGACGAACAACCACTCGCATCCACAATCATACCTAGGGACAATTTCACAAAGAGTGTCCCTATAACCTACCATGCATGTCTTTGGAAAGTGGGAGGAAACCAGAGAAGCGGAGAAAACAAGCGGGCACGAGGAGAACATGCAAACCCCAGCCTTAGTTTGACCTGAATGTGCCATTCAGAGAATACTCCTAAGACTCCCATGAAGTCAGGTTAATGAATATCAACATCAATTCAGTCTTTCAAAGAATGGCCTCAAATTCATGACGTCCCGAGCCAAAAATGGCTTCCGGCAATACTGGGGATTCATCGTAATGGGAGTGTTTGGGCTTCAAAGATGGATATAGGGGGCCGCAAAGCTGCTCCTCCATTGGCCCTCTTTCATAACACAGGAAGTGTGTCACATGGACAAGGCTTTTTCCCACAATATTCGGGCCCATTCCTGGAATAACAACATCTCATCTGTATGTCTGGTTCAAAGGCCAGCCTGGTTCCTCTTGGTACAACATGTGATGATAGAGGCAGGATGTGGGAAAACTCTGAGTGGCACCCCCCTGGAGGGCAACATGTGGTCTAAAGTCTTTTATCCCGTGTGAAGCATCTTGAACGTAGTTGGCATTATTGTGAGAAAACAAAACTGTTTGGTTTCATTGAGTTTAGAATTGCCTACTTTTTTTGGGTGCGTGAATGTGATTCTTTGGCAAAGGGGCTTAAAAAAAACAGACCCCATGCGCTTGTTGGATTATTGTGTGCAGTTTGCAATTACAATATGGAATAGGTCATGTACTTCAGTAATCAATTGTTTTTTTCTTAAATTAATGTTCTTGGAGGTTTTTGATGTGCTCATTTTATAGATAATTCCACAAAGATGTTGGCCTTGCGACAAGTGGACAGGTTGTTTAGTTTCCTTCTTCTCAGCTGTGGAGACAATACGTTATCCTCGGATAAGACATAAAGCATAGGGATAGGGCATTTGAATTTGATAACTTACTTCTACGGGTAGACAATTATAATGTTATTAAACGTAGGTTAGGTTAGCATTTAGCTTGATCCAGCAACTATCCTACCAACTAGAGACTATACTTCAGAGACCTATGGTGTGCACATAGGCTGTATTTTAGTTGTAATAAGGGACTTTTACTTGAACCCCCCCCCCCCCCCCACACTCGTTTATAGAAGCATTGTATTTTGAGTGAGTCGTTCAATGACGTTGAACAATTTATCTATTATTTCAAAGCTATATGAAACAAACCCCTCAAATCATGTTTAATTTACAATCTAACGTGTGGGATCTATCAGGCGTGACAGGAAACACCGTGTAAATGTGAAAAATGGATGAAGAAGGATCTTAAGTGACACAATTGTTCCAATTTTTACTAAGTGGAATAAATAATAACACTTGCTATTTAGAGAGCATCTGACAGAAATGGGACAAGAAGCATCAATGTCACATTTTTGTGATGAGACATCTATCCGTCCATCACATTGCGCCTCTGCTGCCTCCGTGGCGTCTGTCTTTCGTTATATATTTGATGACTTCAAAAGAACCTCTCGCCTCCTTTCATCTGCTGCCTCGGCCCCCCGAAAAAAAACACTGTAGATTTTCCAAAAAGAGCTTTTCATGTCAAAGAGCAGATGTGCACTGACCACAGGGTCCCCCCCACGCCCCGTGACACCCCTCTCGTCCCCTGGGAGCCGAGCCTTTAATGTTAAATGCTTTATTAGGAACCTTTCAAACAGCTTTTTTTTCCTCTTGGGGATTTTGAAATTAAAATTTAAATTACATTAAAGAAACATCCATCCATTTTCAATACCGCTTATCCTTTTCCAGGGTCACGCATACATCTACGTCACTGTGTGTGACTAGAGCCCACTCTACCTACATTGTCGTGTACCACTACACCATCAGTATTTATGTAAATTACAATTATCCATCCATTCATTTTCTATACCGCTTGAGTTTAAGCCTAACCCAATTGAGGCGGGCTCCAACCTGGTCTGGTAGCTGGCCAATCACAGGGCACATGTAGACAAACAAGTACTCATGCTTAATTTTAGGCAGTTTAGCGCCGGGTCATCCCCAAGGAACAAATGAGTAGCTGTTTTACTTTTTTAAAAATAGAGCAGTTAATCAGTGTTAGTGACTATAGTGAAAATGAGACATTCTGATTTCTTGGAAATGTTGTGGAAGTATTTTTTTTGAAATGTAAACACTTGAAGAGATTTATAGAAAATTAAGTGTTGGTTGTTAATATTTATCGATTTCCTACCTTGGTAATTCATTGTCCTTCACAGTGATGAAAATCAATAATTATTAATAATATTCTATAATTAAAGGTAAATTGAGCAATTTGTTTTTCAAAAGTGTGTATCGAGCTGGTAGCCCTTTGAACTAATCAGTACTTAGGAAGGAAACCTTCAGTTTCAAAGGGGTCGGTATCCTTGATTCCGATTCATTTCAGAATATGCATGTTTTTGGAATGTGGGAGGAAGTCGTACTAAGAGAAAACAAACTGCAAGTACGTAGAGAACACGCAAACTACAAACAGGAATGCCGCAGCCGAGATACAAACTCAGAGCCTCATAACTGTGAGGCAGACGTGGTAAATCACGGGAGAGGAAAATAAGGATGATCTGATTAATTTCTTAACACAAGCCTAAAATATATCATGTATGATTAATCATATTACCTACTCATTTTTATTTAAGTTTGTAATGATGGTATTATAAAGGCTTATAAAGATGTTAGAGAATGTGGCTTGTGGAATGTCGCTTTTCTTAGCTGGCCAAATTTATTGGTGCTTAATCACTCATTAGCAAAGGGCGGAGTGCGGCGCGCATGCGGCCCGCGCCCACACTTGGAGTGGCCCTCGATTAATTTTTGAAACTTAAAATGCGTACTGTTGCTGATCCATTCAAAGATGTCGTGCCAGTATTCCAACTCTGAGGCTGTAATTGTTCATCAGAGATCAAGGCCTCTTCAACACTGATCTCAAAAGTACACAGACAACAGTGATTTCTTTTTTTCATTGCAATGACGGTCCGTTTAAAGTGCATGAAGAGTCAGAAAATTTGATAAGCTAGTTTATAAACACATATGGTGGCTTAGTTGGACAACCGGCCCTTGTGATGGACTTCCGTTTCAACTTTTGCCCTATACGGCATCGTGTTCACACAGGCGAATGAGCCAACCTATTAATTTGTGGATTTGAATGGCATGCAGAGATTGGCCAAAGTTTTACATTTTTGAGCAAGTTGACTTTGGTGAAAAAGGGTAGAAAATTGCGTTTGATTTTTTTCTTTTATTCTTTTTGTACGGGAAAGTTAAGTAAAAATTCAATCATTGTGAACAACCAATATGTAGCCAGCATCAGATGGACGACAAATTTTACTGAACATCCTGCCATGCTATTGCCGTTCACCGAATCAGTGTGGTAATTTCCCGTTCACGATCGATTCAGTGTGTGAACTTGCCGCCATTTTACCGTTCATTAACGATTTGGTGAGTGAACGTGATGTAATTTCCGGTTAACGTACGATTTGGTGAAAGAAAGTGATAGCAAGTTCTCTCACAACTAGTTGGTGAGAGAACGTGATGTCATTTCTTGTTCGCCATTTCCCGTTGTACAAATGCTTGACGTTTTTGATAGATTTTTTTTTTTTTTTTGGGAAGGCGGGCACTGGGGGCGCAAATGATTCTTTTGAACCATTCTTTTTGATGAACTAATTCTAATGATTCAGTTGACTTAAAACAGTGGTGGGCAAACTTTTTGATTGGCGGGACACAATGGGTTCTAAAATTTGACAAAGGGGCCGGGAGCAGATGGATGGAGTGTTTTGGTACCCTCACCTCATCAGAGAAAAAAAAATTGAATGAAAGTGAACAAATGCATTTCAACAATATATATATATATATATATATATATATATATGTCTCTGAAAAAAACACAATATTTAGACTTAAAAGAACTGTCATGCCCGTAACTAGTGCCATTTATCAGATCTGTTTAGTTAGCTAGCTCGCTATCGTGTACTGCAGCAAAAGCGGTAGTAGTTTTATTATGAAAGTCTCTATCCTTCCAAAAGGCGGAAGTTTTGTTCTTATTTTATTTTGAAAGCCTTGAAACGGACATCGACCGTTGTAGTTGCTGCTAGCATCTAGCGAACCGCGTGATACCAACCTCAGACGCTTGTTTGCTCACTAAGCGTGCGGACGTGTGTAAAGTGTGCGCGGGCTGCCCTCTTCTTCTCAGCGGACTCTTTTCGGATATCCCCCGCTGTCTTTGCCCTCCCCCCTTCACGGTTCTTTTTGGACTATACTACTCGTCTGATGGTGTGCACCGATGCCGAGAGATGGGTAAACTGCACTCGAAACATGGTGAGGCTTGTTTTGTGTTGTCAAAACTATCGTAGTTGTCGTACTTGAGAGTGTTCATTGTCTTTCTTTCTTTCCTTTTTTTCGGTCTCCATCCACTACAAGCCGCTATTTGTAAAGCGAGGGAGAGCCCGGAAGGTAAGCAGCACGGTTTCGGGAACATTTGGAGCACTTTGTGCAGAGATTAGAGGGGCTTGCTTGCGTGAACATGTGCACGGACGACCCCGACCCCCCCCCCTCCCCTCGCCGTCCCAGCCCCCACTGTCCCCTAGTAAAAAATACAAACAATTAAAACTGGCTTTTGTTTCAGGCGACAGCTTTGTAGTTAATGCCTGTTTGGCTCGGAAGGGACTGGACGACTGGCTGGTAAAGCAGCAGGACTGTCATCTAAAGACCAAGTGCGCGTTGCCGTTGACCACCCGGGTGAGTTCAATGAGGGTCCCCTGAACCTACCCGTAACCCCCCACGCCCTCCACCTTCTCATTCTATGCCTTCTGTTGTACATGAACGCTTCATTTTGGGTACTTCCCCCCTGAAAAGTTTTTGAATCCTCACTGCAATGAAACAAGGGCCACGGATGGTTCACGCGCCATAGTTTGGAGTACGCCTCACAAAGACGAGCGCTGCATCCAAAATGTTGTCAGTGCGTCTTATTAAATGGCTAAATGCAGCCATTTGGTTGTCCACGAGCACCACTTGACCAGTTTCCTTGATAGATTATACGAATGAAGCATGGGAAAAATGAAAAATCCATGGTCATCTTGTGTAATTGTGCACTTATATTCATTTTCTGTAATTTCTCTCTAAATAAAACCCTTGCTATGTATGACAGCATTTGGGCGTATGGAGTTGTGAATCTGTAAAGGTGTACATTTAAAATTCTCCGTGTTTTTTTAAAAAAAATTTTATATATAAATATACAGCTGTACTCTTTCCAAAATGCAATAATCACAAAAAATGCTCCAGTAACTGTCTAACTCACGAGATCTGGCTTTATTTACTGCATTATGCTCCAATTTGTCCTCAAACTTGACTCATTCATTGATTTTGGAAAGTTTAAATTGCCATGAGTAGATTTTTACACCAATTCCTGTGTTCATTGTGTTCATTTTCTGTTTGTTTCTGATGTTCATTATGTTCTGTGTTGGCTGTTATAAATGTTTATTGTTCCCAGGCCCTTGCTTGTAAAAGAGACCTTGATGTGAATAAGACCTCCTAGTCAATAAAAATATGGCAAAACAATAACAACAGATGGAAAAACTCGTGAAAGTTAGAGCTGCTTTTTAACAGCGCTGCATCATACTGAGGGTTTTTTGCCCCTGTCATGTTACAAAATAGGAGCTTGAAAATATTTGAAGCGATTCTTGGTATCATGCGCCGCAAATTCCACACCGATGACTGTTACAACCACAACAATAAACACAAATATAATACATTTAAAATAAACTCAATAAATACATAAAACACAATTAAATGAATTGAATTATAATACAATGTATACAATATATGTAATACCCACTGATAATTGTAATAATAGTTAGGGTAAATAAATAGATTTAATACATTTGACCTTTTCTACATTTCATTTTTAAATGAAAAAAATTACATTTAGTTTAAGTCTTAATTTTTCTTAAAATGTGGTGATACGTGATTTTGATTGCACGTGTAAGGTTGAATTGGAAGGAGATGCTAAACATGCTCCTGAATATGCCTGTGCATTATCATTTATACTAAACGTTTTCAATGAAAGAAATGCATACAATATGATACAAAATTCTTTATTTGTATCCCTGTCGAATTTCAATGGATTCTTCCTTAGCCCTTGCTTCACTCCTGCATGAAGGGTCATGGAAAAAAGGTTAAGTAGCATTTTGGCTGAGTACGCTCAGAAGCCATCATCTCTGTAAGTCTGCCATAATTGCGTGTTACACGCCTCTCTCTGACAGCGTCAATCACAAGCGCCCACTGTTACCTCAAAAAATCCAACATTTTGGATCCAGCTCTCAGACTGGCTCTTATTTGTTTGTTTGATGTTGACAATATGAATTTCAACACTTGTTTGGTCTTGAGGGAGAATCAATTGTTGGTTTTCAGCCCAGTTGATGTTTCTTTTTAAAAAAGGGGCGACAATAGATCAAGCCATAGTTCAAAGCATTATGAGCTGACAGCCGGGTGACATGTGAGGATGCTAAAAGCCGAGGAATGTTGGTCAGGCTCGACGATGTTTTTGTCTTTTGGCACTGCCGTAGACACACACAGCGTTGTTGTTGTTGTCAAGTGAGGGGGAAATCCTTTGGAATTGCTTCAGACGAGTTTTAAGCCTCTTTGTTGGCGGTGTCGTCCTCAAACGGTGAAAATCGGTGGTCGTTGTGAAGGAAAAGGAGAATAAGGTTCATCCACCACCCACACTTGTCTATCTACTGAATGCAGCTTGCGAGAACAGCTTTATTTTGCCCATACGTACGAATCCAAACCTTCTGAGACGCTCCACGGTTCCTAAAGGTCACAATAGTCGCTTTTTAAAGCAACACGCTGTAAAGATGAGCTCTTGCGATAGCTTTCATTGGTGTTCTGACAAAAAGGCAAACTAATCGGGTGAGTCTAAAGTCCTCGGAGGTGTTTTGTTGTCTTTGAACGCCGCATCGTTATCGGGGTTGTTGACACCGTAGTTAAGAATGCTCCACACTTAATGGTGGTACTAACATATTTCGTTTTGATGTTATGACTGTTCAACAATGTGCTAGTTTGCTGGACGGCGTAAAAAAAAATGTGGCCGCATACATGCATCTGTAGTTATGGAACTCCGCCATAAACAGAAGACCCCCTTATATTCTGATTCTGTTAAATGAGAAATTTAAAAGTTTCAAAATAATGGAAGTATAATATACTAAAAATGCTGGTGAACAACAAATTTTAATCAGAGATTGCTTTATGTGTCCCTCAACGTGTTTTTGACACTCATTTAATTTTTTTTCCCCCTCACGTCTGTTTGAGATATTTTCATTTTTTGAACCTATCAAAAACTTGCACATCATGGATTTTACCATGCGATGCAATTTATAGCTCTGACGTATCAAAAAAAAAATAATTCCACCTGTTGCTGAACCCAACTCTTAATTATTGCATACTACTGAATTACTTACTATATTGCAGTAGATATTAAACTGTTATGAAAACCTGATGTGCTTGAGAGGAAAAAATGAGAGCAGATTCTGAATCAACACAAAATTATCGAGAAAAGTTCACTTGCAACTCTGGTTCCTAAAAAGTAAAAAAAAAAAAATCTTATTTTTATCTTCATGGCCATGACTGTGACTTTGAGATTTTCCGTGCGGTCCTCCAAGTGCGCAGCCATTGGCCGCTTGAACTCTCTTTCTCACGCTTAAGACAGCACCTCCCCCATTCGTTATATTTTAATAACCATTGAAGACTGAACAACACAAAAGACGATGTTTTGTCTTAATAACCCAAATGTTGACAACCTTGGATAGTGAACATAATGTTTGGAACAGATGTGGAACTTTTTTATGCCGAATCCTTGAAATGACCATTAAACTTTTCATGTGACGGTGCGCATTAAAATCTTGTGAATAGGCGGTGGAACATTGATATATCACAAATGAACGAAACATACAAAAGGATAATTATTGGATCTGTTGAATATTTATTTATTTCTTTTGTATGACAAGCATTAATTTCACTCACTGGAGGCCATGTGCTATACGGCGGTGGTGCGACAGTGACTGAGTGGTGTTGGCAGGTGGGTCTTGACATATGACATTGGGGTCATGTGATACCCCGCGTGCAGCCTGTAGTGGACCCCTCCCTCGAAATATCCCGTTGTGCATTCTGTATGTCCTCATGTAAACATCGAACATACCGTGACGGCGCAGCCCTTTTTTTAAATGTTGATGAGAATTATGTGCCACTTACTCTTGCATCATTCGTCTTTCATATTCCTGCAAGCAAAATGACTTTCTAAGTCAACCCCACCACCTCCCATCCCCCTTGCCTTTAAAATCCCCCTTTCCACCTCCCAACTGGTGCTCCCTTCTGCCCTCGCAGACTCCATCTGTTTGGTGCCTTTACCCGCTGGCCTT